>NC_081412.1:202967286-203096424 GCF_030272615.1 Cryptomeria japonica | reverse complement strand
AGAGAGAGAGAGAGAGAGAGAGAGAGAGAGAGAGAGAGAGAGAGAGAGAGAGAGAGAGAGAGAGAGGAGAGAGAGAGAGAGAGAGAGAGAGAGAGAGAGAGAGAGAGAGAGAGAGAGAGATCTTTGTCAACATCAAAATATTCAAGATTGACATTACATTAAAGTCAAAGTAAATTCAATCAAATTTAATAAATTTTAATATATATTCTTTTGTCAATTATTTAATTTTATTCTCAATTTATCAATCAATGTACATATTAATTTAAAATTAAATTATTAAAGTGGACATGAAAGCTATATATTCTTACCTAATTTAGCAATCATGAAAATCTATTTTATTCATGTGTATGATGAAGTTTCATTAGACTAGTAATCATGTAAGGTGAGAGATGTAAAGAGCTTGGGTAAATTTGTATTGTAAATTTGGATATCACTTGTCATACTAATAAGTTTTGCATGATAAGTTTCTCTGTCTCATTTTTATATATAAATAATTTTAGTCATTTATTTATTTTAAATTATTTTTTAATTTTTAAAATTTAAATATTCTAGCAATATTAATTCAAAAAATTATAATGTATTATTTTATCAATATATAAAAAGCTCATCGATATAAAAAAAATTATAATGTATTATTTTATTAATATAATTCAATTAAACAAAAATTGAACTTCTAATTTGTTTAAAATTCAATTAGTAGTAATTAATTAAGAAAATGCTCATCAACTACAATACAATAAAATGGACATGAGATCTTTCTTCAAAAGCAAATTTCTATTGTAATAATGAATTATTATGTCATTGCCAACTTTAAAAAAGGTACTCAAACAAAAAATAAAAAATGTAAATTGGCATCTACTTTTTATAAATAAATAATTTTAGTCATCTATTAATTTTATATTATTATTTTTACTTTTAAATTGAAAATAATTTAGCAAATCAAATTTTAATAAATAATTTTTAACATATTTTCAATAAACAAAAATTGATCTTCTAATTTGTATAAAATCTAATTAGTATTAATTAATTAAACAAAAACTCATGGCATGTGGAGGGTTGGGGACAATTGTACCTAGATAATGCTTGGGTGCTTGAGGGCTTCATTATGGAGGATAGGTGTAGGCATGTGGAAATGTTGGGCGAGAGCTGATTCTCTGTTCTTGAGGTCTCTAGCTTTGTTGGACTGCCTAGTTCTATTTGCTTTGTAATTTTCTATTCTATTTAATAAATTTTTATCACCTTTTAAAAAAAATAAAAATAATAATAAAATGGTTATGATCTCTTACTTACAAACAAAAATCTAATAATAAAATATTATGTCATTCATAATTTTTAATAAGCTATTCAAACAAAAATTAAAAACAAACAAAATATTGTGATCATGGTAAGAGAGATTTGTGGCTATCAATTAATAAAAAATTAAGTTAAAAGATGTGATAATTTTGAACCATATCAATAATTTTATATCTTTTATAAAACAAAAAAATTATCAAATCCTATAATTTTGTTTTGTTATATTTTATATATAATTTAATAAATATAATACCATAGATGAGATTCTTCATAACTTTTTAAAAAATTATAAGAATATAATATAATATAATATTTGTTAAATTTTTTAAAGGAGATTATAAATGGTTTTTTCATTTTAGAATATATATATATGGATTTAGTATCAAGATATTAAAATATTTGAGTACAAAGCATAAAAAATAATAATAAAAAAATGGGTTTAACCCCACACCAGTCTGAGACATTGTAAATTTACAAAAGTAGATCATTAAACCTTCAACGTTGTACGTAGAGAAAGACCACTCTATGCTATGTAACCAACCAACTTTACTAATAACAAAATACTACAGAGGAAGGAAAACAAAATTAAACTATTAAAAGAAAGAAACCCTCCTCCGCCATTTTCTTATTCCCAAGGCCATTAACCCAATAATCTCTTGCATCAAACTTGAACTTTCTATTGCCGTTCTTAATCTCTAATTTCATGTCACGTGTCATTCTCCTTGCCACCTCTGTATTTCTGATGAAATCCTTTAACTCCTCCCATGCTTTACAAGCTTCCTTTGATCTTGTGACCTTGTTCGCTCCATCCCTCCAAAGCACAAAAGTTTGAAACTCTGCATTCTGCCCTTTCGATATCAAGCCTTCACCAAAGAGACGTTAAAGACCTTGCCATCAGTGAAACCAAACCGCACAAGGAGTAGGCCGGTACACAAGCCTTGGCCACCCACTCCACCTCCTCCTTCATCCTAAATGTGAGTTCCCATGCCACCATCATCAAGATGATACCATATTGGTTGTGTATCTGAATTTAGACACCAAATACTTTCATCCAACAACTTAATGATTTCCAAAAACTCCTCATCTTCAAACAAAAAAATCTCGCCATCTTTTCTCTGAAATCCTTCCCAGAAAAGGCCAACGACTATTTAATGGAATAGAGGGTAAAGTTAGCCTCCATTAGGATTGTGCTCTAGTAACCTTGCCTTTTGTCCTATCAAATTTCTCCACTACATCACAACACCACATTGCCAATTGTAATCCCTTAAAAATCTAACCTCGAAGGTCATGTTGCATTGAAAGCAATAATTGTTCCCAATTTACTATGGTTTGCAAGCCATCTCACCCAACTCCAAGCCTCCATTCTCACGTGCCACCTACTACCATATCAAAGAATAAATGATCATAGATGATCATGTCATCAACTTCCCTAAAAGACAATGGTCTGTCATCTAATATATTCTTCAACTTCTCCCAATCCGACTTATCCATGTGATTTGAGAACTCTTTCCATCTCCATCCCAAAGATGATTGAGAGTCAACCAATACTACATAGCGCCTAATAGTTCTACCCCAATTCTGAATGAAAAAATCCTTGAATGAGTTGGCGTCCATTAAGGAATCAATCGAGGGATAGCCACCCCATAAATCTTCCCAAAAGAGTGCAGATGTTCCATAAAAAAATTCCCAAGAAATGTGCCTGAGAAGGACCTTCTTGCTATCTAGCATGAAATTCCAAATTCTAGATCCTTTAGGAGGGTTGGATATTTAGAAAATTGCCAATCTATCTTCAACTTTTAAATATTTGGCTTAGATAATCCTAACCCATTTTAGGTTTGGTTGTGAGTGTACTTTGTATGCTAATTTAGTCCCAGGGCCACTTTTTGCTAGATCAAATTTCTAATGACTATCCCTCCATCTTCCTTGCCTCTGCAAATCTTTTCCCACGAGATGTGGGCAATTTTCTTGATCTCAGAAACTCCTTGCCAATAGAATTTCCTCACGATTTGTATAATTTTTTTGTTGATACTAATGGGTAGAGCTAGACAGGAAAGCATGTAAATAGGAATAGTAGATAAAACCGTTTTGAGCATTACCATTCTACCTACCCAAGAAAGCCATTTTCCCTTCGGGGAGGACAATCTCCTTTCTAGTTTCTCGTTGAGGGGTTCCCACAACTTGGAACTTCGAATGCCTTTATCAACGAGAATACCTAACTATGTACAAGGGAGTTTGCCAACTTTTGAACTTTAATAGATTGGTGATTTCTGCTACCTTTCTTGGAACCATGTTAAAATAGAAGATTTCATACTTTTCATTGGTCACTTCTTGATCAGAAGCTTTCTCATATTGGTTAGGGATCCTTTTAAATTCCTTGGCCTCTTTTTTGCACCCCAAGCCCATTAGCAAGGTATCATCAACAAATTGCTGATGAGTGCATGCCTCTACCCCATTTGCCACCTGGATGCCTGGTATCTTGCCCATTTTTTTTGTCTCTGAGATGCACCTTCCCATCGCCTCTGCCATGATTATAAATAAGAAGGGGGAGAGGGGGTCCCCTTGTCTTAGACCTTTAGAGGGCTCAAAGAAGCCTTCTGAGGTTCCATTTACCAGCACTGAGAACCTTGGTGTGGAAATACAAAAAAAGAACTAGTTTATCTACCTCTTGTTGAAGCCGAATGCCTCCATGCATTTGCACAAAAACAACCAATCAACTTTCTCATATGCTTTCCTAATATCTTGCTTGATGATCATGCTAGGTTTGTTTTGATATTGGATGTCCAGTGAATGGCCTCTTGGGCCAAAATGATGCCATACAGAATAGATTTGTCGGGCACAAATCCAGTTTGTTCATCTAATGTAATGTTATTAAGGATCTTTTTCAGTCTATTAGCCATTACTTTGGCCAATAATTTGTATGTCATGTTACATAGAGAAATGGGTCTAAACTCATCCCATTTTGATGCATTCTCTTTCTTTTGAATAAGAGCTATGTAGGTGTGGTTGATTTCCTTAGGAAATCTACTAGCCATATGGGTTGAAGATAAGGCTTCCACCATCTCATCACTAATTATATTCCAACACTTTTGATAAAATCCAGTAGGGAACTCATCTGGGTCGGGAGCTTTATCCATCTGAAACAGAGCTAGGGTAGCTTCCACCTCATCTTTAGATATTTTCTCATTAAGCATCTTGTTTTGTTCATTCGTTATCAGCTTAGGTATGAAATGAAGGCATTCCCTTTGGCTAACAAGATTTGATCGTTCCACATTATTAAGAACCTCTTTGAAGTAGGCCACTGCACTTTTTGCAATAAGGGAGGGATCTTCTATTATTGAGCCATCTTCATAACTAATCTTTGTGATTTTATTTACAAACTTTTTTGCTTTACTGAGTTGTGAAAAAACTTGGCATTTTTGTCCCCTTCCTCTAACCAAGTCTCCCTGGATTTCTGCCTCCGAAATAGTTCCTCCTTAGCTAGTATTTCTTCGTATTCTTGTAGGAGGGACCTCTCTTTGACGAAGCTATCTTGATCAATCCCAACATTAAGCACTTGCTCATTCAGGGCATATAAGTCTTCTTCTATCCTTTGTTTCTCTGCGAAAATATCTTTGAAATGCTTTGTTCTACTATAGTAGTTTATACTTAATAGCTTTAAGGTTTGAGATAAGACAAAATAATTTAGACCCTAAAAAGTGCTCCTCCTTCCACCACTGCTGCAACATTTCAAAAAGTCTTTGTGTTTGAACCACATGAATTCAAACTTGAAAGGGCACCTTTGTGGTTTCTTGTCTCCCTTGATTTTTTCCAATAGTGTTGGGTAATGATCAGAGCTTGACCAAGGTTGAAGAAAGGCCTTGAGTTCGAAGGGGATGGAGGATAAATCACGTTTGATGAAGAATTTGTCCAACTTCTCAACAACATGGCTGAAGCCCAATCTTTTGTTATTTCAGGTGAACTCTCCTTTACCGGTTTCAATTTCCAATAGGCTGTTCCTACAAGCTCACTCCTTGAAATCTAATTGAGAGTGGCCTACCAATCGAGGGCCTCCTCTTTTCTCAGAACCGTGAAGGATAGCATTAAAGTCATCTCCCATAATGCAAATGTTGTCTAGGAAACTTGCCAAGAATCCATCAATTTCTTCCCAAGTTTCTCTTTTCTTTACTATTGGAATAGGACCATATACATTAATGAGCATGAACTTAAGGCTGCTACTGAGTGACTTAACCATTCCTCCTTGCCAATGACTCATGGCACTAATGGGCTCATAACTAACTACAAATCTTTTCCATAGGATGGTAATCCCTCTAGAGGCTCCATCTGCATCAACGACATCCATACTCTAGAGTCCCAACTTATTTGCAAAGCATCCCATTTTTGCATAATTCAATTTAGTCTCTTGAATCAATAAGATATCTGTTTGAATTGAGAGACCGAAGTGCTTGACTAAGCACTACTAGTTAGGAGCCCCTAGGCCCCTAACATTCCATGAGAGAATTTCCAGGGCTCTTGGAGAAGGGAGGTTCCCTAGAGAAAACAAGGCAATTATTTTTGTTTGCCCTTCTGCTTGTCCATCCATTGCTCAACATTCTAAAAAAGTCTTTGTAATGTTCCCTTTTGGCTTAATTACTAATGAAATAATTAAAAGCATGTTTAATTATTTAATAAGCCATTAGTGTAATTATTTAATATTATTCCTTTCAAAAAAGTACATAAGAATAATATTATACAATTACTTAAGTGACTTAATAAAATGGGAAAACGAAAAAAGTCACCTTAAATTCAAAAAGTGAAATAAAAGAAAAGAAAATGAAAAGGCAAGAGGAAATGGAATGCCAAGGGACATTCATAAAGCTATAAAAGAGCATTGAGAGGATTCTTGGATGAGGTTGGATTTATTTTTTCTTGGTTGTAACCTTGTGAGTTTCTGGAGATTTGGACTTGGTCCATATTAACGTTCTTGATGACGAAATCCCTCTTGGAGAAGACTAGCTATGGTGGTGAAAGATCTACCGGTTGGTGTTTGCTGAAGATATCAAACATATTTGCTGTTTGTATGTGGATTTCCAATTCTTCTAATTGTGATTGGGAGGTTTCTTATGCATCCAACTGTTCTGTAAGTTCTATGGATACGATTAGAAAGATAATTTTGTAGTTTTTTTTTCTTTCTGTTGAAGGTTGTAATGATTTATCTTATTGATGATAATATTCAAATTTCTATTTCAATTTGATATAATATGATTTTTAGTATAATCAGTTGAATGAATAAAAATCAGTTCATGGAAACTTGGAGCAAATATCCATAGGGGATATTTCAAACTTCCTACCTCTTCTACTAGTTGGCATCTTTGCACAATCTGGTATCTTTTTGTTTGACAACTCTTGCTGGAGACCCAATGGCTCATAATTGTTTTGCTGCATTATCAACCAAATCCAGTTGAGGGTTTGAGGCATCTCTGTTCTCACAATCCGTATTATCCAGTTCTAAGATCTTTTGAATTGAGGATTGTCTTTCATATTCTATTTCATCCTCATCCATATCATCATCCACCCCCCCATCACCATGAAGAGCCTGAGAGATCACAATTCTGATGGGAGAGAGTTCGTTCATATCCTAATTTTGTGATAATAGAGGGTTTCTAATCCACCTAGGAGTTATAGATTGATTCAGTTGGGATACTACCTCTATATTGTTATTGATTTCTTCGTGTAAGCTTTCAACTTCATGAGCCAAATTCACTAATTGATCTTTAATTTCCATCTTCTCTTAAGTGTGATTAGAATCAATGACTACCCCATTGTTCTTGTTATTGTATGGTGAGAATTGCAGTACCCCATTTGGGTTACACAGGTTAGCTTGGAGGAGAGTCACATATCCATCAACTGAGAATGTTGGGAATCCATTTTCCTAATCATCATCCCTAATTTCCCCATCTTCCATATCCAAGTTCATGAGATCTGTGTTGTTTAGGAGATTGGTGTTACCCGAACCAACATCCTTTGAATGATCCGAACCCTCTGAAATGCCAAACCCTCTAAAGGAAAGATCAACATACTTCCTTGAGCTCAAAGAGCAGCTATCAACAAAACTCTTATAGATGACACATTTATCGCTTGAAGATTCAACTATGATCTTTTGAAACCATCTCCCATTTTCTATTAGAATTTCCAAATTATCTAAATTTCTAAAGTTCATATCCAATTCCACGAGGATCTTGGCAATCCCATAACTGCCAAGGAGGAAATCTTCTACAATGCCTATTGTTCTTCCTAATGAATTCCCAATCTTTTCTATGATACTTTCATTCCAGTATTCAGTGGGGAGGTCGACAATGGTTACCCAGTGTGGGAAGCAAGAAGGGCAGTGAGAAGAGACTTTGTAATTTGGTTCCCAATCTACTTTATAAGAGCAATACCCTTTGAAAACAATAGATCCCCAAATAAAATCTTTTTTTTGAGATTTGAATTTATGCATTCTAGAAGAAAGAAGCCCTCTGCTAGGGGTCAAGCACATACCTAGTCTTCAAAGGTTGATTAGAATTGATCTTGGATTCTTTGTTGCGAGATATCTTTGCTCGTCCATTTGACAAACAACCTATAGTTCTTAAGGTGCTCCCATCTTGGTTGAAGATACAAAGAAGATATTATGATCAATTTGGACCTTCCTATCGGTGGTGAATAAGGTTTGTTGTTGAGAGCGTTAGCAATGGTGATTTTAGGGCTAACTTTCCTCCATTGTTTCTGGCGAGGGATATTGTTGCTATCCGCTCCCCATATTTTCCTCTAAGGGGGAACTAATTGATTCCCAATCCTCCCATGTTCGTGATCCTGGATTGACATCTGAAGTGCCCCTCTTGCTAGTGTAGAGATCCTATCTATTGTCGCCACAGGGTTGTTGGCATCATTCCCTTGTGTCTACCGAGATGCTAGGTTTCCATATCCATCATTTGTCGGATGGGCTGTTGTGTTGACCGCTCAGATTCCAAGAGGTGTCGTATTTGCCCCTGTGAGCACACTTGGACCGCCACCTAAACCCACCCGACCAACTGGTTCGAACTGTCTTCGCTGAGCTGGCTGCCAACAAAGTCCTACAAATTTTCGCTAATTTCACCCTTTTCGTTTATTTCACCCTCAAAACTACTCGCTTTGGCAATATTTTTTAATCCTTCAAGATTTTAATTATACTTACTAAGAATATATATTAATTTTAGATTATATAATTTTTTTCTTTAGATTATGATTATGTTTTAATATCAATTTAGATTTTTTTTTTTAATGATCCAACTTTAATATGAATATAGAAACTATTTTATTAATTTAATAGTGAATTTAAGATTTTTGTTTTGTGTGCAAGCTTTTCTTTCATTTTATCATATTTATTATTGAAAATATATACTAATTCAGAATATTTGATATCAATTTAGAAATTTATTACAAAAATGATCAACGACTCTACACATTGCAATTGTCTTGCAAGTCTCTCCATAAATGTTGATCATTGATCATAGAAGTTAGTGGATTGAGTCCGACATAAGAAAGCATTAACAATGGAATCCATAGGCCTCCTCCTAAAAGAAACCTCTGACATTAAAATACCCCAATGGCCTTTCTTGTGTGAGTAGCTTTAATGCTTGAAGGCTAACTAATTATTTTGAATAAGAGTTGAGGATAGTAATACATGTTTTAACTCTACAAGTTGACAATCAAGGTGGAGAAAATACTAGCTTCTTCAAGAATCTTCTATTGAAAAATCTACCATAATCAATTTTTATTAACTTTCACTTTCATTTTGTGTTGTTTGTAGAAATAGTGTAACACAGTGTGTTAAAAAATAGATAAGTTAAGATGGAAGAAAATGATTGATGGTATTTTGTTTAGATTTTATATGGTAGGGGATTTTTTATATTTCCATTTTACTATAATATGAAATGACTTGTATTGAATCATACCAAGCTTCTAATAGATCTACATCAAAGCCCCAACTTGTAATAATAATGTCATTTCAATGACATCAAGATTATTGGAAGTGTTTTTGTATTAAGTATCATAGAATCACAAGGCTCACACCTTAGAAATCCACTTTAAACAACCAATGGAAAACCAAGAGTCACAACTTAGAATTCTACACAATGGTGTCCCTCACGGGAGTTGAACTTGGGTCTCCACATTGAGAACTCAATGCTTTAACCAACTAAGCTCAACCCCTTGGACATTATCGAAAGTCTTGATATTTAAGGATAGAATATTTATTGCAAAAAATTTTTTTTTAGTTAAACAAAAGAAATGAAAAAACACTTACATTTCATTTCATTTCATTGTTCTTTTGTAAGAAAATAAATAAATTTAATGAAAAAAGAGATTCTTCAATTTAGACCAATAAAATATAAGAAAAATAACTCATATTAATATTTATCAAAATTTTAATAATAAAAAATATTATTTAAATAAAAAAACACATTCATTTTTTCCCTTTTATTTGAAAATTGTTGAGTACATTAGAGTACCTAGGAGGAAAAGAAGTAATAAATTGTTTAAAGAGTAAACAAAATAAAAAAATGTTTAAACACTCAATAAAGTTATTAGGTGAATAGAAGAAATTTGTTGTTAAAAGAAAGCAAGCCCATTCAACAAATTTTTTTGATTTTTTTTAATCCATGGGCCTAACATGCAATTAAAAGCAGCTACATTTTAATTTAAACACTATTTCCAATAAAAGATCTCAACTCCACCTTTAGCGCACCTTTTTCCACATTGCACTAATGGTACCCCATATGTTACATTCTACATTGGCTGCCATGAGTTTTTCATTTGGCTGATTTAGTTGAAGTCCACCTGCAAAGGCCAGAGCTGACCTACTAGGGTGTGCCTAAAACTTTTGACCGGGCGTAATTTCATTTTTTTTACCCGTGACCAAATCTACGGTCAAATAATTGCATTAAACCCTTATACGGTCATTAATATAATCTCTGGCGTCCGCGCACAGTTCAAATTAAATACCCACCTGAAACGGTCCACTCACATGCACGAGAAGATTTAGGGAAACAACCCCGAAAACTTCGTAGTTTCTAATAGTCATAACGGTTTTTAGTTTCTAATAGTCATAACGGTTTTTGTTTAAACCAGTCAAATATGGTGGGCATTAGCCGGCTAAGTCGGCTTCTGCTAAGGAACGAAGACTAACATGAATCGCATTCAAATTGTTTGAAAACGCGGAAATAATATCAACCGGGGAACTCAAATCCAAATCAATCTTTGCTTTTCTTAAAAAAAACAGAGCAGTTTGTGCATTTTTAAAAATCTTCCAAGATCGTTACATTAATCTAACTGCAACATACACAGAAAGTTCATTGTGAGCGTCGACTCAGTCGAATTTAACAGAGCCGACTCTTCAAAGTGAGCAGCAGGGTAGGGATAGCGGGCACTTTTTTTTGTTTAACTGGGAAATGGAGAGGATGGAGGATTATTTAAATCAATTTGAAGTGAAATCGAAAAATTCTTCAGAAGAAGCGCTTGCGAGATGGCGGAAACTTTGCAATGTGGTGAAAAATAAAAAGAGGAGATTCAGAAATACTGCCAATTTGGTCATGAGAGTCCAAGCCAAAGATATTCGAAAGAAGAATAAGGTAGGTGTTTTCTTTCTCATTTGCTAAAACAATTATTAAATGGAAGGTTATTTGAACTTTGTTCATTGTCATCGAATCTTTAGACTAGTGAATGATAAAGGAAATTGTAATCAACTTACGGCTGAAAATCTGGCAAATCAGAAATTCTGAGCAACCTTGTGGTGAAAATTTGGAATTTTCAATGGGCGGGAGGGGCAAAATTTAATGGCCATATGGCTGCATTTATGTTTATCTACTATAAATAAAAACGCATAATATGAAAAGGAGAATTTTAGGCAGACTATCGAAATTTTAGGAAAACTTTATCATATGGAAGGGGATATTTTGAAGAAGTAATTGCATTGCAATGTAATTTATAGCATGAGCTCCACCACTAGTTCTTTGCACCTGCTATCTTTGTCATATGTGGGACAATTTCTGCCCCTGCCAAAATGGTAAGCTGTGCATGTTCATATGTGGTACATTCTTACGTATCGCCGAAATGGTAAGCCTATTTTGCTGTGTTACTCGGAAATGCATTTCCCATCTTAAGGCACACATTCAGGAAACAGAAACCGTTTCGGGGACTTGGGGATGGTTGGAAATGTTTCCAAGCTGTCCCGGATCCCCAAAAATTTTTGGAAACCGTCTCGGAAACTCGGAAATAGTCAACACTTATTTCGGGGACTTGTTGTGATGTATTCACACATCGCCCCATTGCAAATGGGGACCCCCACTTCTTGCTTTCTAGGATTAGTCCTTTTCGCTTTCTAGGTTGTCTTAGAGTCTTTGCTATTAATCTTTGCATTGAAGGGATAGAGTTTCTCAGGTAGCTAGAGGGTCATCATGTTAGGTTGGTCTCTTGAGTGGAGTGAAGTAAGTCATCAAGCATGTTGCAAGAATGATTTATGGGTGAAGGACTTGAGGATTGAACAAATTGAGCAAAGTCAGGTGAAAGGACTAAGTCAAGAGTCTTTCCTAGGGATGCGTACCTTGCTTCCTCACTAGAGCGAAATTTTCCTAAGTACCTTGACTCTATACCTTGCTAAGGACATAGACTCCTGTACCTTCTGAAGGATCTAGAGCGAAATTTCCATGTACCTTGCAAAGGTCCTAGAGCAAAAATCTTCACAAGTACGTGTACCTTCCAAAGGTCCTAGAGCGAATTTTGCTTCAAGTCATGTACCTTGCTAAGGTCCTAGGGCGAATGTCCTTGTCAAGGATCCAAAGCGAATTTTGAAGTGATGTTCTTGGAAAGGTCCTAGAGTGAATGTCCTTGTCAAGGATCCAGAGCGAATTTTGAAGTCATGTCCTTGAAACTTGGAAAGGTCCTAGAGCGAATGCCCTTGGAAAGATCTTAGAGCAAACTTTGTCCAAAATCAAGTATGTATCTTTCCAAGGGTCAAAAGCGAATTTGGAGAGATCATGCATCTTAATCAAGATTGAGAGCGAACTTTGTCATGTACCTTCTAAAGGATCAAGGGCGAAATTCTCTTCACCAAGTGGTGTACCTTCCAAAGGTCATAGAGCGAATTTCAAGCCATGTCCTTGGAGAGGTCCTAGAGAGAATTTCAAATTTCTCCAAATCATGTACCTTGCCTCAAACTTGGAGCAAATTTTTCATCTTAAAACAATGTACCTTGGCCACCAGAAAGAGCAAATTTTTTTTCATCAAGTCTTGTCCTTCCAAAGGATCCAAAGAGCGAATTCCATTATGAGTCTTGTCCTTGCCAAGGTCAGAGAGTGAATTTCATTTTGAGTCTTGTTCTTGCAAAGGATAGAGGGCGAATTTCATTTTGAGTCTTGTCCTTGCCAAGGTCAGAGAGCGAATTTCATCATGTCTTTACCAAGGTCTTGGAGTGAAATCCTTATCAAGGTCACATACCTTAGAAAGGACATAGAGCGAATTTTTTATACAAGTCATGTCCTTGGAAAGAACACAGAGCAAATTCTATTTTTAGGTCCGGTCCTTGCTCAAGATGTAGAGCGAAATTCTTATCAAGAGTCTTGTCCTTGCTTAGGACATGGGTGAGTTTTTTCCTTTAACCTTGTTTTTTCAAGAGGACATAGAGTGAAATTCTTTTAAGGTCGTGTACCTTACTAAGGTTCAAGAGTGATTTTCATTTTAGGTCCTATCCTTGCTAAGGACATGGAGCGAACTATTTACCTTGACCTTGTCCTTGCTAAGGATGTAGAGAGAACTATTCTTACCTTGACCTTGTCCTTCCTAAGGTCCTAGAGCGAATCATGGATGTACCTTGCAAAGGATCCAAAGCGAAATTCATTAAAAGGAAACATTTTGGCGCCAAGATCAATTCAAATTTCGAATTGCTAAAAGAAGAACTCTAATGTGTTAAGTCGGTCAGCATGAGGAAGACAATTTGTTGTTTTATTTTTGCTAGATTAAGTCAGTCTATTACCCCAAAAGACACACCTTTACCCTAAATCGCATATATAAGGAGGATCAAATTAATCATTTTAACACAATTCCTCTCCAAAAGCGAATATTGTCAGCAGGTCAACGAATTTCTCCAATTGAACAGCGAACTTCATCAAGCATCAACAATTATAAAAGGCGAATTTATCATTTGAAGATCAGAGGGAGAGAATTGTACTCATTTGGGAGACATATCAATCCGTAAATTTGATCATTAAGACAACCCAGATTTGCCCTAGGACATTAAGTTTGCCTTCCACATAGTGAATTCATTGATTATTGTCAATCCTTTGATCAGATTTAGAAAGAAATCATCAAAAATCAAAGATTAGATCAAGCTGTATATTATGTGTGTTTGATTTTCAATTTTTCATTTTGCAAGAGGTAAGGAAAGAGATCAAATGGGCCAGGTTGAAGGAAGATCGAAGCAAAGATCTCAAGGAGAGAATTTCAGCATCAAGGTCAAGATACAAGGAAGACCTGTTCAAGAAGCTTCATCAGCAAACACAAGAACATCAAAGAAGAGAAGATCTCAAAGTGTTTGAAGATTCCCACCACATCATGACGACATGAGATAAAAGGAATGCAAGGAAGAATCCACTCAACTACCACAAGGCACTAGAGCATGAAGAAAAGATAACCCACATGATGGAAGAATGTTTGACAATCTTGAATTCCCTTCGGGAATCTAAGAATCAAATTCATTACATTGAAGAGCTACATTCAACCAAGTGCATCATCCACTCGAAGTACATCATGAGCAAGAGAAAGTCAACCAAGGTCATCCCACAATATCAAACATGATCAAAGAAGCAAATAGTTTTAGAAGAGTTAATCAAAGTCTGCTTCTCATCAATCATCACTGCTGAAACTGGATAATGTTGAGTATAAAGAGATATTGCTGAACACTCTTTTCATGATCATGAATCAAATCAAATCTACAAGTGCAAGATTGAGGTGGCATCGCAGTCGCTACTCCACCAATCAGAGAGGTCCACATCAACGTGTCTTGATTCAATGAACCAACCTCACCCATGGATGCGCAAACTCTGATGTACCTACGCCTGATATCTATCAGTCTACACTCATTGAATTTAATTTTCTCATTGGCTAAGGAGAGTTTTTTATAACAAACCCTAATTAGGGTTTCATTGTAAAATCTTGGCCATTGATGGAGATTCAATCCCAACTGTTCATTGTAGGTGAGCTCTCTATATAAAGCTCAAGCTCTTCATTTGTAAAAGGTTAATAGTGAGTAGATTAGCGAATAGTTAGTAATAGGAGAGAGTAGAATAGCAATTAGAATAGAAGTTAGATTAGGAGGAGAAGGCATAAATTGTTGCCTAAGTTGTAAATTAACTCCATTTTCATTGAAGTTATGGTGAAGTGTGTTGTTTCATTAGAATGTGCATGGTTTCTTGTTAGATGATAAATAATCAGATTGAATGGAAGAATTTGTTGAATGTATTTATATGGAATCTGTTTAGTCCGTACCACTAGCCTCTTGCTGATTGTATGTGCACCTTGTGTGGTCAACTGGAATGATATGAACTTAACTTCAAATCGTTCTATGTAATGGTGATCAATGTTCGATGGTAATAATTTGAACATCTTTGAAATGTCCTTAGAAGATTGCATTGAGCTTGTGTCAAATTGTTTAGTTTGATGGTGAGACCTCGCTCGCTAGGATTCCATCTAATCATTCATCTATCTTCTCACATTCTAGGCTTTAGAATAGACTCTCTTAACCCTTCATCTTTTGCCTTTTTTTCAAAACTCGAGCTAGTTTAGGATCAAAAAGCATCACCAGATTGTAACATCAGATGATCTAAGTTCCAGCAAATCAAGCATTCATGCATTCAAACATAAGTCCCCTTGTGATTCCAGCATAATCACATCAAACCAACGAGCTTATCCATACGTAGTGACCCTACATTCATGAACCTTGGAGTCTTCTAAAGTGATCCTTAAGCTAATCTTCAACATTTGAGAGATTTTGTTCAAAAGAGGTTAAGGTACTTAAGGTATTTTATTCTGTGTTGTCCCTACCTAAAATCATTAAAATTTGTCTCTACCTAAAATAGTAGTTGCAAGCTAGGTATTGCCAAAACCAGTGGCTTGCTAATCTTTTACTTCAGCTAAACAAATGCCTTTTGTTGAATTCTACCCCATATAAAAGACTTACCAATTGACATTAGGGAATATAAGGCATTGCAACTCTGGAATATGATTTGATAAGCTTTCTCAAATATTGAACTACCTCTAGAAAACTCCTTGCCTCAATCACAATGAAAGTCTTGGATCTTTGTTTGTTAAATTTTGATCTCAGCTACTTCATAGACTTAGCTAATCTTTGATATCAAACTTAGACAACTATTTGGTGTATTTGGTGACTGCCCTTTTAAAAAGTCAAATGAATATTTGCCTATGTAATCAGCAATATGAATATAAACAACAAAATTCTATTTTCTACAATTCATGGGTTAAACTCTATTTTATTTACTCTCTATATCTCTATGCTATGGAAATGCCCTTAAGTTTTTTAAAAAAGCATTGCAATTGTGGAATATGGTTTGATAAGCTTTCTAAAATATTGAATTAACCCTACAAAACTCCTTGCCTCAATCACAATTAAACTCTTGGATCATTCCAAAATGGCTTCGACTTTTACTATTTGTGTGTTAACTTTTGATCTCATTTACTTCATAGACTTAGACAACTATTTGGTGTATTTGGTGACTACCCTCTTAAAAAGTTAACTGAATTTTTGCCTATGTAATCAGCAATATGAATATAAACAACAAAAAATTATTTTCTACAATTCATGGGTTAAACTGTATTTTATTAGCTATGGAAATGCCCTTAAGCTTTTTAAAAAATTTATTTCTTTGTCTCTTTTTCTACAATTTTTTATGTTTTTTTTTGCCTCCGATTTTTTCAAAAAATCTTATACTTTTGGTTTGTCGATGCTTTCCCCAAACGATTTTTGCTACTATGATTGGTACAATTGCTTACATGTGAACATTTGTATGATATTATATGCCCTAATTGCTCTTATGAAATACATTTCAAATATTGGCTAACGCTATTATAGGGATTGGGATTGCACCATAGTCTTATTTAAAAAGGAAATTGTTAACTAGCAAGTTTGACTTGAACGTGTGATTTTAGGACAATCCTAAAAGGGGACATCATAATTGGTATGGGAGCTTTGATCCTGCCACCTTGCAGGTCAAAGGGACATTTCAGAATGCCTTGCATCTTATCTTGTGGCACTTTACCTCATATCATACACACAATTGTTTAGAATGATACCCAGGGTTTAATGCCAATTGTAATCATTAATAGTCTTACTGCTATAAAATACTCATGCAAAATCTGAATCAGACTAGTGCATATCAGTGCTTTAATTATAACTTTTGTTATCTTATTTTTGTTGAGATGATTTCATATTGTATAAGTTTCGTAAGATGCATCAGAAATGGATGATCTAGCCATTCAAAGGATAAAACCCTGGTTTGTAGGAACTACTCAAGAAACAAATTTAACTGAACGACAGGTGTCCGCAAAACAGAGATTTCTCTTTCTAAGACTACTTGATATTAGACAAAGTCCTTGAAATGGGGTGCTACTGCAGGCAATTGCATAACTAATTGCTGTATCTAATCAAGATAGTTATTAGCTCCTCCAAAACTCATCCAAATATTAATCAAAATATCAAAACTAATTATTTATATAACAATGTCATGTATATAGATGTGAAATTTTACCAAGCCAAGAGTGACCCAGATTCTAAGAGATATCTGATGGAGAGAACCCTAAAATTTAAATTGTCGAATGTTAGATATGTTATATGGGGAGTCAGAACTTCAAATAATTTTCATCAATGAAATAGGATAACGATATAGAACCGACTTTTATTAATTTGTACGTTTTGTACATGATAATTTCTCCAAGTTGTGAATGACTGTTTACTTTCTGTCCCTATGTCAATCTATATATGTACACGTTTGATTGAAATGGAGAAGGCAAAGGAACTGCTATGCAAGGTTAAGCTATTAATCTTCCACATGCAACTCTTTATTTCTGTTAGTCTCTGATAAGTGATATCAAGAATTAGTGGTTGGTCTTGGTCTTTCTAGGTGTAATGTCCCCTATTGGGATATTCCTATATTTTTACCAAGCACCTGGTAAATGCACAGGTCTGCTATTTATATCAATCTGATTTGCTACCTATACTCATATATATATATGTGTGTGTGTGTACGAGAATCATCAGGTCTGATTTTCTGGTTATTGATTCAATGTTTCCTCTTATTTCCCTTCAATGCTTGCTTGGTTATGGTTTGCAGATTTGTATTTATGTTCTGATCTCTTTGATAAATTTTCATATCATTCTTCCAGATTTTCTTATAATTCTGATTTAGGTCTGCTCCTAAATCTGCTTTTAATGCTTCAGCCGTTTCGTTCTACTCCATGGATCCTTTTCAAATGAAAACTTCTCTTCTTTATATCCTCCAATGTGCGGGAGAGTCACACCTCTTCATAATGGTTACAACCTTTCACAATTACCAGCCTTCAAAAGAGTCGCTACCCTTCATCATTGCTGCTCCTTTGAAAGAGTCACTTCCTTATCTTTCCCATGAATGCTTCCTTAATTCCTTTACTCCCTTCTTTCTTCCTTCATCCCTTTTCTCCCTAAATGAAGTTCTTTTCTCTCCCTTTTATATCTCATGTTTGAGCTTCATCCCTTTTCTCCCTAAATGAAGTTCTTTTCTCTCCCTTTTATATCTCATGTTTGAGGGAGTGACAACTTTTAATTTCATACCTTTTGACCATTCATTAAACTTAACTAAATTTTCATTATATTAAAGTTTATTTTTATTCTTTTATATTTTAATAAGGGGTATTACACGAGGATAGCTGACAAGGTTGATGCTGATCATAGACTTAAGTCGCCACTTGGATCATCCACCCTTCCTGTAAAGCAAGTCCCGAGTGCATAAGTCTTGGAAGCGACTGTGGAAACTTGTCTTTGAACCAATGTATGGTGAATCCTTTCCTTTGGCAATCCACTCGAACAATTTTGGAAGCACAATAGAGTGGTATGGGTTAATTATGCATGTGTCATTTTCGCAGATTTGATCCAATTCCTTGTTTAGAGTTGCTCTACTAATACTGAATGTGCAAGACAAGGAAATAACAATGCAGAATTATATGTACCGATCTACCGATATGCAGATGACACTATTTTTGAAGCAAGGATCACTTCTGTAATCATGTAACTCTTACCTCCCATAGCACCAATGACACTTAAAGATCTTATTATACAGGTACATTGGCGATCCCACATGAAAGTGTGCCCAAGAAGAAAATCACCAGCCTCCATTAGTGGTATTTCGAAAAACCACCTCATCTTTGACACTGCTAGATGATACATGCCCCTTACATGGGCTGAGCTGCTATAATGCACCAAACAGTCCTTGTACAAGAAGGAAACAATGATATTATAAAGTAAAAATGTCTTACCTTGGCGCGTTGGGGATAAGTAAACTCTCTTTCATAAAACCTCCTGAAATGGAAAAATTGAATCTAAAATACAAATGCCAAATCAATGACTCAGACTTATTTCAGGTGCAAATAAAATGTAGTTTGCAAAATATTGTAACTAGGTGATGAATTTTGGGATTTTTAACTCAATGAGTGTACAAGCAAATAAATCACAATTCAACATAGTCTCTATTACAAGGCAAGGTTGTGGAACGAAGAAGACAATACCTAACACTGTATCTAAACCTTTCTAGCTAAGAACATCTTAGACCATAGATATGTCTCACGTATTTAATCCGCATCTTAGTATATAAGTTCTTACTTTAACGTTAAGGGATATCTATGACATTGGGACAACCTCATTGGTTCTTTATATTTACAAATTGTTGTGAAACAACCTGCCGCATGTGGGCCAAGGGCGTGTGGTATCTCGCTCTTGGGCTTAGATAAGAGTAATATTAGGAGTGCTCTATTGCAGTTTTCTATCCAACCTGTACAATGGTTGATTGTTGGAATTGAATTAAGAGAAGTCACAATCATAGTCTAGTGAATAAGGTGACACGAATTGGGAGGGTAGAGACGAACTCCTGCATTAGGTAGACCATCCCATGTTGGATGGATGGCATCCTGCCCCATGTGGGCCAAGGGGGGTGTCAATTGCTTATTTACTTCAAAAATTCAATGAACATTATATGATTTAATTATGGAATGCTATTGCAAATGATTATTAGTAGTTGATTCAATTACGAATGTTGTTACAAATGATTATTGTATTTTAATAGCCGGTTTTACCCTTTTTAACCCAACTCTCTTATAAACTGCTATTCTTTTATTATACTTTTAATTTTGTTCAATATGAAAATAAATAATTCAAGTTTAAATGAAAATTAATTAATTATTCACTCAACAAAATTATTGAAGTTTAGTTATTTTGCACTCAAAAAAATTATTGACGTATAGAATGTAAGCTGACTATTTGCGCACCCGAAAAATTCATCTTTAGACCCCCACCATGTACTTAAAAGTAGTTGCAAATGACCACATCTGATTTACATAAACTTTTTTCAATAAAAAATGCAATCTCTACTCTAGCGGATCATGCTTTTTGTTTTTCAACGATAGCGCAATAGTGCTGCACAGACCATAACTTTTTAGTCCGCCACACAGACCTTAGCTTTTCATCCATGAAAATGACAGTTCGTGCGATTGTGAGAAATTTGACAGTAGACCCTGCCTGATTGAAAATTTTTCATTCAATCCACTCTCGAAAATTATGGATTAGGGAACGAAAAGTTTATGGATTAGATGTGTACATAAAATTAGTAATTATGATTTTTTTTTAATTTCTGAGGTACGCCGAAAATTATAATTCCTTTGGAGTTTATAGGTGTGCATAAAATTTTCCCTTGACGGGATAAGGTAAAGTAATGGCATTATACACTTGCTTTTAAATTTAGCCCCTTTTGCCACCGAAAGGCCACTCCACGAACGGTCCAACTTAATGCACGAGATGTCATTGGTCGGCCTGAATGATAGACCCAGAATACCAAACTTAGTTTTAGAAGTTATAACGGCCATTTGCATTGTCAAATGTTACGGCCATTTTTCCTACTCCAGTTGGCTGCTGCTACGGAAACGGAACTTGATACGAATCCTGTTCTAATGTTGTGTTCAAATTGAATTAGAAAACGGAAATAATATCATGCCCGATCCTCAAAAATGCTACGAGGATTGTGTTGCGTCTTCCTAATTTCCCCAGAATTTTTACATTAATCTAACTTCAAAATGCACAGAAAGTTCATTGTGAGCCTTGATTCACTCGATATTAACATGCCCGTCTCGTCATAGAGAGCGGCAGGGTAGCGATAGCGGGCACTTTATTGTTTGTTTAACTGGGACAATGGAGACGATGGAGAATTATTTGACTCAATTTGAAGTGAAATCGAAAAATTCTTCGGAAGAAGCCCTTGCCAGATGGCGAAAACTTTGCAATGTGGTGAAAAACAAAAAGAGGAGATTCAGAAATACTGCCAATTTGCCCATGAGAGCCCAAGCCAAAGATATTTTAAAGAAAAACAAGGTAGGTGTCTTACTTCTTCTCACCGCTAATCCAAATTTTAAATGGAAGGTTATATGAATCTTGGTCATTGTCAGGGAATCTCTACACTAATGAATGAAAATGGAAAATCTGGAGCAACCTAGAGGTGAAAATTTGACAAATCAGAAATTTTGATCAACGTTGTGTTGAAAATTTGGCGAATAGGAATTCTTACTAGCCTTTTCGTGAGAATTTGGCAATCCACAATGGGCGGAAGGGGCTAAATTTGATGGCCATAGAGGCCGTATTTATGTATTTTTACCCTAAAAATAACAGTTAGAATTCTAGGAAGACTGTATCAGAGGAAAGGGGAGATGTAAGCGAACTATTGAACTACTAGGAAGACTGTATCATACGGAGGAGAGATTATGAAAAGGTGAACTTTAGTTGCAATTTAGTTTTACAGCATGAGCTTCAACATCCATCATTTGCATCTACTCTAATGGGTGTATTTAGGCCTAAGGATGAGCGCGAGTGTCAACAAGAGGATCTGGAACGTCTCCCATCAGAAGAGATAGACGGGGAGTCGATTCAACTCCCTGGAAGCGTTTCAGCCCTGCTATTGTGTGGTATGTGGGAAAATTTCTGTGCCTGTCAAATGGTAAGCTGTGTGTACGTTCATGTATGTGCCATTCTCACCTACTGCCGAAAAAGTAATACTATTCTGTTCCCAACTTATTCGGTTACTGATTAACAAATCCTTTCTTTTCTTCCCCTGTTCTGGTTGTGACTCTTCTCCGAACTCACTTTTTTTGACTGATCAACCTAACCATCTGGAATTGAATGTTTATTTGATCAATTTTGGGTCAAAAATAAACAAAAAAGGTTAAATAAGATACAGCAATATCTTAACAAGTTAATGAGTTTAGGTCCCTTAAGCAGCCCTTTTTGTGGAGTATAATGGCTTTCTGAATAACGTCATCCAAGGAAAGCGTGGATTATGGTCTTCAAATGCTCCCAAATAAAGTCGATTATAACGTTTAAGAAAGAAAAAAATATACTAAATTATTCTAAATGCTCAACTTAACCAACGGGAACTAAATGCTTAATTGATTTAATATCGAAATTAAGGAAACAAGCTTAAAGGACATAGTAACACCATAAGCAAGTGAATGAGCTTTAGGTCCCCTAAATAGCTTTTGTGCGGAGTCCGTTTTGCCTCCCATGGTTTTAAAATTTTAATTGATGTAGTTGAGTAATCAACTGCTGACTGCTGTTGCTATAGCAACTGACATTTCAGAGGGAAAGTGATTGATATTTGGTTTCTACGGAATTTAGGAGAAACGAATGTGCATCTAATCGATTGGCTTCCACTGAAAGGATCAAATGTGGATTTGGCGGATGAAAAAGTGGAATATGCTTCTTGCTGCATGTATTGATAGCGAGCCACTGTGAGTAAGATTTGATCTCTCCCCTCGACATGCCTTGATATGAGGGTCTCAAGCAATGGCATAAATCATGAACTCAATCTGTCTTCCAATTCTTTTTTATAGGCTATGGGTACATGTATGAGGTTGTGATAGGGGTACAGGTACAAGATTCAGGTATGGAAATCCATTTTTTAATTTTATGGGATCCTTTGTATGGAATGGCATGGGCATGTACATAGAAATATAAGAAAAAGTATATGTTCGTAAAGCTTATATAAATTTATAGATAAAATTATACAAGTTACCGAAATATTGCATAAAATACATAAGACTATGGATAATTGATAACTCAAAATACTTAAAATATTAAATGAGTCATGACACATGATCTGTTCAAATTTCAATAGGAAAATAGTTGATATTCAGAGTCATACTTAAGAATTGTGTCCAAAACTATCGTATATGTTTATATTGAGAGCATTTAAATCACCAATTTGTGTTAGAACCAGATGCATATGAGTATCTGTAGTTTAGTTTTGGTTTCCTTTGTTTTTTATTCTTCTTTTTTATTTTTATGATCTTTGTTTTCTCTATCAATCACTGTTATACCTGGGCCGTTACTGCTTTCTAATTATGTTTAATTTATGATAATTATTAGTTTCCCAGGACAACAGAAGATCCTGGGAGGTACCCAAGAGGTATCTGGACCAGTACCGATAGCAGAATTGTACTGGTATGGGGGCCTCCATGCAGCACTGTGTAATGCAGCCCTTAGAGTAACAGAGTTTAGCTTTCAAAGTCTGCTAGAAAGCTGGCTTTTCTGAAGCAGTGGAAGAATGAAATGAAATGGAAGCACTTTGAGAGGTCTACAATATTTTGACAAATTGAATTTAATTTCCACTTTTTTCAGGAACCTTTGGTCATACACCCGAAAATGTTGGGACAATTTCCTTTTATTCATGATCTGTTGAATCTCCACTACCAAATTAATATCTGTTTTGACTCTCCTTGCATGGTCTTCCACTTGTCCACACTACTGGAACCTAAGTCACAGAATACGACGATTTTCATGGATGAGGTTCGAATTTAATCGAATTTCAAACTTGTATTAAAAAATCGTTCAAATTCAGTCATAAAATTTTTTTGCTAAAAAGTGGGCAGACTGCAGAATTACTTTTTCAAAAACTTCAAATGTGAAATAAAGTAATCCAATACAATGACACTTTTATATATAAAAGAAATGGCAAGTTCCTAGAATAAGAGGGTGGTTTCCTGCACGCTAAGATTCAATTCAACATGGTCCTCTGCTGTGGCTATATAAAGGCCAGACAGAAAATGATAACTGGCAAACCCACATTGAACTATCACCTAGTAAAAATTTTCTTAGAGAAATGCAGGTGTCAAGTGCACTTCCTTCTGCAGGTTCAAAAGGGATTCCGCTGTACATTGTATTAGGCATATCATATATGATCACTAGCATTACTGAAATCCCTATGTTTCTTATGGTTTAAATTTTATAAATGTGCCATCTTTTTATAATGACTTCAAATCTATTTAGCAATGTTAAGCTATTTTGATAATTTATTAGAAGTATACATATATTTTAAAATAAACAAAATTATATAAGGCGAATTTTATTCGAATTTTTTTTCTTCGAATTTTTCCCTTGTAGAAATTTCATCTGAATTTCATGGTTGTTGAATTCGAATTCAAACCTTGTGACTTAGACTGGAACTGTTTACCATATTCATCAAATAAGTTATAATTAGACAACATTCTCAATACCTGAAGAATGTATACTCCTGACGTTCCCAGGTCAGGCTGCTCAATTGATATGTTATTTCTTGCATTCTTCTTCTTGTAGTTGCTAGTTTGCCTAGTCACTAATGAACTTGTTCTTACTACAGGGACAAATAACCTTTTTGAATTTTGAGTTCACATAACTTGAAGAACAATATAATTTACATGCGTAGTTTCTGTTATATGTTAAACTTGTTAATGCATGATAGCTTCGGTAAGATAAATGATTGAATGAGAGATAAATGAAGTCTCTCATTCAATCATTTATCATATTGATAACTATGATAAAACCTTAAAGCAATTAATTCCTCTTTGATAGCCATTCTACATTTGCATATAAATAACCTATTCATTGATAATCATACTATACATTTTGTTTATGTTCATCGATTACTAAATCTTGCATTTCAATTTATATCGATTAACATAAATTAATGATAAATAAATGATTAATGAAAATACTGATTAATATCGGGTTGCATATAATATATCGGGTGGCTTAATAATAAAGGCTACCTATAGTTATTGGGTGTTAAGCCTACACCGATAGTTATTGGTTGTTAAGGCTAACATACCGATAACTATCGGCTGTTAACATTGTGCGAACACCGATAGACATCGGTTGTTATAATAACTCCACACCGATTGACATTAACATTGAAACATGCATTTGTTTAGTATAAACAAAGAGGCACGATCAAGCAATGCCTTGATCACTATCGGCTGTTAACATTGTGCGAACACCGATAGACATCGGTTGTTATAATAACTCCACACCGATTGACATTAACATTGAAACATGCATTTGTTTAGTATAAACAAAGAGGCACGATCAAGTAATGTCTTGATCACTGATCAAGGCATTGCTTGATCGTACCCCATTTGTTAATACTTATATTGAGTGGCATTCGTGAGATAGGACATAGAAAATATTAAATGCTCCTCTCACCTACCACAAACAAGAAGATAGTCAGATTCATACATTAAGGCAATAAGATATAAAACAAGATTATTTAATAGAATATAACTTGCATATTGAATGTAAATTGAACATCATTTACATGGTATCAGAGCTATAGTTAAATCAAACCTGAGGCTGTTGAATTTTACGTAAAATTCAAATCAAGCATATATTCAACATCACAATCCTATCAATGCCTAGCGCTATCAGATTGAAGACAGACTCGCAGGAGGTGATGACTTCTCCGCATGGAAATTCAGAATTCAAATGATTCTAAAAGAAAACAAAATTGAATCATTTGTAAAGACTGAAACTAAAGAACTTGAGACTGAACCTGACAAAGCAATTTGGAAAGAAGGAAATGATAAGGCTATCAAAATCATAGTTGATGGGGTAAGGAACAACATTATGCCCATTATAAAGAAACATGAAACAACCTTCAACATGTTCAAAGCACTTGAAGACGCTTTTGAAATATCGAATGCCTGTAGAACCTTGGCTCTAAAAAGAGAGATAAATCACATAGCCATGATAAAAGGAGAATCAGTCAATGCCTACTTCATGCGAATATCTACCCTAAGGGATGAACTGGCAACCCTTGGATATGATATCCAAAGCAAAGAATTAACCCTCATTGCTTTAGATGGGTTGCCTAGCATCTGGGAAACATTCGTACAAGGCATCAGTGCAAGGGATAACTTCCCAAAATTCGATAGGCTAAAGGCTGACTGTCTCTAAGAGGAATCAAGGCAAAATAAGAAAGGGATCAAACAAAAGAATATAGATGAAGATCTTCAAGTTCTAAATACTAACTCAAACAAGAAAGGCAAGCAGAAGCAATTCAGGAAGAGAAAAGGTCGTCACGGCAAGAACTCCTTCAAGAAGGATCTCTCTCAAATTTAGTGTTGCAGATTCGACAAATTTGGGCACTATGTTGCCAAATGTCCGGAAAGAGCTAAACAAGCCACATTTGCCAAAACAGGAAAATCCAAAACGGAAGAGGACTCCGAGAAGTATGTGCTCTATTCAGCACTCACAAATCAAGCTTCAAACAAAGTGAACTCCTGGGTGATCGACAGTGGCTCATCCAGACACATCACAGGATTCAGAGAAGTACTAGACTCCATGAAAGAGGAGAATGATGAGGAGGTAACCATCGGAGATGACTCTACACACCCTGTCAAAGGAGTTGGAAATTGCACCATCAAACTAAAGTCAGGTGTATCATTACAACTTAGAGGAGTACTATATGTTCCAAGCATTAAGAGGAATCTAGTCTCAATATCAGCATTGGAGGACAATGGATACAGAGTGGCCTTCATGGACAACAAAGTATTGGCTTGGTCAAAGAACTTATCCATCAAGAAAGCTAAAACAATTGGTCAAAGACGAGGCTACTTCTATGAGCTATGCACAGAGCCCAACTTAGCCCTAATTCATGAAACTACAGATGCCAATGAAATCTGGCATAGAAGACTAGGGCACCTAAATTTTAGAGCTTTATGATCAATGGGAGACCTTGTCACAGGTCTACCCAAGCTAAAGCAATATCATTCAGGGGCATGCACAAGATGTGCCCTAGATAAAAATACTAAGGGTGCTTTTCAGAGTAGTACTAGGAAAACAAGTAAAATTTTAGAGTTAGTTCATTCTGATGTATGTGGACCTATGTCTGTAAATTCATTAGGGGGATTTCTATATTATGTAATATTTGTTGATGACTACTCTAGGAAAACCTGGATCCACTTTCTGAAATGTAAAGAATCAGAAGATATCCTTAACAGGTTTAAAGAATTCAAATCACTAACAGAAAATTACTCAGGAAACAAAATTAAAACCCTAAGAACTAATAATGGGGGGGAATACACATCAGAATTATTTAAAGAGTTTTGTAAAAATTTAGGGATTAAGAGGGAGTTAACAATACCCTACAACCCTCGACAAAATGGGATAGCAGAATGAAAAAATAGGACAATCGTTGAAGCTGCCAAAGCTACGATTCTTGATCAGAATCTAAATCTTTGGGCGGAAGCAACTAGCACTGCTGTATATATTCAAAACAGATGTCCTCACTCTCATCTTGAAGATAAGACCCCTAAGGAAGTCTTTACTAAAACAAAACCGGATATAAGCCACCTTAGGATTTTTGGATGCCCTGTCTATATTCATGTACCTAAGGAGAAAAGATTAAAATTAGAACCTTTTGGAAAAAGGGGAATCTTTGTAGGATATAGTGAAACCTCCAAAGCCTACAGGATATATATACCTGGTCAAAAGAATATTGAACTAAGTAGGGATGTGATCTTTGAAGAAAACTTAGCCTTCAAAAGAGCCCAAAGCTCTCTAGATCCTGAAGTCTATATCCCCAACCCTAGCTTAAATAGAGATCCTACTCCTGAGCTTGAGAGGGAGAATCCTGAGGAAACTATGAGTGAAACTCAAAGTCCACCTAGAGAAAACCTCAAGAAAAGACCACTATTTGCCACCAAAACTGTAGAAGCTCAAAAATTTGTTGCTCCCTTAGGAACCTTCAGAGAAAGCAAAAGGCCTAATAAATTCACTAGCTATGTTGCCCTTATGAATGATTTCTCTAAAGCTGAACCAATCAATGTATCAGATGCACTTGAACACCAAGTATGGAAGGATGCTATGTCTAAAGAGTATCAGTCCATTATGAAAAATAATGTTTGGGAAATTGTTCCTAGGCCAACCAAGAAATCTGTGGTTTCATCTAAATGGCTTTTCAAGATCAAACATGCTGCAGACGGCAATATTGAAAAACACAAGGCCAGATTTGTAGCCAGAGGCTTCTCACAAAGGGAAGGAATAGATTATGAAGAAACTTTTGCACCTGTTGGTAGGTATACATCAGTAAGAGCTGTATTAGCCATTGCAGCAGCAAAGGGGTGGAAGGTACACCAAATGGATGTTAAGACAACTTTTCTAAATGGTGAGATCTCAGAAGAAGTCTACCTAGAGCAACCTGAAGGTTTTTAAATTCATGATGCAGAGTCTCATGTGTGTAGACTCAAGAAAGCTTTCTATGGGCTCAAACAGGCTCCCAGGGCTTGGTATGAAAGAATTGACACCTATCTCTCAGGACTAGGCTTCTCCAAAAATGATGCAGATCCTAATCTCCACTACAAAAGAAATAAAGGTGATATGCTAATATTAATTTTATATGTTGATGACTTATTAATCACAGGAAATGATCACCTTATAGATCAATGCAAGAATGATCTATCCAAAGAATTTGATATGAAGGACTTAGGACTCCTTCATTACTTCCTAGGATTGGAAGTATGGCAGAATTCTGACAACATTATACTAAACCAAGGAAAGTACACCTTGGAAATTTTGAAGAGATTCGGAATGCTAAACTGTAGACCCATGACCTCTCCTATGGAAACCAACTTCCTCTCCTATGGAAACCAACTTACATAAACTTAAAGAAGCAGCAACAGAGTCACAATCCATTGATCCTACTCAATACAAACAGATGATTGGGTCCCTGATGTACCTCGTAAATACAAGACCAGATATTTGTTATGCAGTTAATGCTCTAAGTCAGTTTATGTGTGAACCAAAGGAGATACACCTGGTTGCAGTAAAACACATTATGAGATACCTACAAGGTACCCTAAACCTTGGTCTCAAATATGAGAAAGTTGATATAGACCTACACGGATTTACAGATTCAGATTGGGCTGAAAGTGTGACAGACAGGTAAAGCACTTCAGGGTGTTGCTTCAGTCTAGGTTCAGCTATGATATCTTGGATCAGTAGGAAGCAGTCTTTTGTAGCTCAAAGCTCCACCAAGGTAGAATACATTGCAGCTTCTATGGCTGCCCGAGAGGCAGTATGGCTTAGGAAGTTGCTTGTGGGGTTGTTTGGAGAATCTATGAAACCCAATGTTATACACTGTGACAACCAGAGCTGCATAAGACTTTCAGTAAACCCAGTGTTTCATGACAGATCCAAGCATATTGAAATTCCATACCACTATGTGCGAGATATGGTAGATAGGAATGCAATCCAACTGGAATATGTTTGTACAGGAGATCAAACTGCAGACATTCTAACCAAACCTCTTTCCAAAGTGAAGGTTGATCACTTCAGAAAGGGTTTAGGTATGGTAGAAAGGTAATTTGCTTTGTAATCTATATTTGCATACCTATAAGATGTTTAATGTGTAAACCTCTTTGTCATGATAGGACAATTTTTGGATTCTCTCCCCTGGGTTCATATCTAAGAGGTGACGATCTCTCAAGATAGTGAACACTTGTATGGGGACATTATAAGGTGACGATCTTATAATGTCCAAACCAGTTATCATGTTGGATCTCTGGTGTGTCATGGATGTGCCATGATTGTGTTGTGATAAAACATTTGTTTAAAATGTTAGTGCACATATCACAACTTGGATAAGATGAGAAATTAATCTTTCTTATATGATTATCCTTAAGTATTGCGTGTGTAGGCAATACTGATATCACATGCTTAGGTGATATCCTGTCAATCACAAGATTGATGTGATGGACTTCAGTATCACGTGTTTAGGTGATACTTCATATCATATGATTAGGTGGTATGATTTCCTAAGAATGTCTAAAATGCTAACTATCAATTGAATTGTGATGCTTGAATATATTGTCTACATTCATCTTACCTAGCTAAGAGGGAGTGTTAATGCATGATAGCTTCAGTAAGATAAATGATTGAATGAGAGATAAATGAAGTCTCTCATTCAATCATTTATCATATCGATAACTATGATAAAACCTTCAAGCAATTAATTCCTCTTTGATAGCCATTCTACATTTGCATATAAATAACCTATTCATTGATAATAATACTATACATTTTGTTTATGTTCATCGATTACTAAATCTTGCATTTCAATTTATATCGATTAACATAAATTAATGATAAATAAATGATTAATGAAAATACTGATTAATATTGGGTTGCATATAATAAATCGGGTGGCTTAATAATAAAGGCTACCAATAGTTATCGGGTGTTAAGCCTACACCGATAGTTATTGGCTGTTAAGGCTAACATACCGATAACTATCGGCTGTTAACATTGTGCGAACACCGATAGACATCGGTTGTTATAATAACTCCACACTGATTGACATTAACATTGAAACATGCATTTGTTTAGTATAAATAAAGAGGCACAATCAAGTAATGTCTTGATCGGTCATGACCGATCAAGGCATTGCTTGATTGTACCCCATTTGTTAATACTTATATTGAGTGGCATTCGTGAGATAGGACATAGAAAATATTAAATGCTCCTCTAACCTGCCACAAACAAGAAGATAGTCAGATTCATACATTAAGGCAATAAGATATAAAACAAGATTATTTAATAGAATATAACTTGCATATTGAATGTAAATTGAACATCATTTACAAAACTAACCATTAGGAGATCAAAAGCTTGCACAATAGTTAATTATCGATTTCTCAATGATGTCTTAGATGAAAATGGGTGGGGCCCAGCTCATAGGTAGGGGTTCCCAAGGGGGCACCTGACTAAAGGTGTGATCAGTGACACATAAATTGATTATGAGTTCTCTTATTCTTTACCTGCCATAAAAAATTCTGTTTAAGCCTAAGGATATAACATTTTTCAGAAAGATATTACTACCATCCGCATGCAGAGGATTATCAACAGGATTTTGTTAATATATGCAGTATTGTACACACCTTTTAAGGGCAGATTCATAATTTTTGTTGCAGATGTATGTGGTTTCCAGTTGAGTGACAAACTCGTCATTTTCTACATGATATGTGTATCATGCATGTATTTATTTGGTTTGTAGAATAAGGGTGAATGCAGGTTTAATTTGTTTCTGATATAGCTGATTATGTTGCATTTTCAATCTTCAAGGATTAGAACCTGTTATTATTATACTTGCTGTTTTTAATTGTTTTTTGTTGTAACAGGAGAAACTTAGGGTGGCCCTTTTGGTTTCAAAGGCTGCATTTCACTTTATTGATGGTATGGTTAGTTAATCTGGAGAATCATGTCTTAGTTGTGTAGCATATTTTTGGAATTTTGTATAGTAGACTTGTTTAACACTGGTGTTATGCAGCTGGTCAGTTGAGTCCTTATACGTACAATGTGCCGGATGATGTCAAATCAGCTGGATTTGGTATTGATGCCGATGAGCTAGCTTCCATTGTAGATGGCCATGATATAAAAAAGCTGAGATTCCATGCTAGAGTTGAAGGAATTGCTGATAAACTCACTACATCAGCTACAAATGGTATAATTGCAAATGGAGATAACTTGAAACTAAGGCAGAAAATTTTTGGGTTCAACAAATTTGATGAAAAACCACCTCGGGGATTTTGGATTTTTGTGTGGGAAGCATTTCAAGATTTGACACTCATGATTCTTGCAGTTTGTGCAATAGTGTCCTTAGGTGTTGGAATCGTTACTGAGGGTTGGCCCAAGGGTGCCTACGATGGTGTAGGCATTGGTCTGAGCATTTGTATAGTTGTGTTTGTTACAGCGATCAGTGATTACAGACAATCATTGCAGTTCAGGGATTTAGATAAGGAAAAAAAAAAGATCTTTGTACAGGTTACAAGAGATGGCTATAGACAAAAGGTCTCCATATATGACCTCGTTGTTGGTGATTTAGTGCACTTATCAATTGGGGATCTAGTTCCAGCTGATGGGCTTTTCATTTCAGGATATTCTCTATTAATAAATGAATCAAGTTTGACTGGGGAGAGTGAGCCAGTAAGTGTGAATAAAGATAGTCCTTTTGTTTTGTCTGGAACAAAGGTCCAGGATGGATCTGCTAACATTTTAATCACTACTGTTGGCATGAGAACAGGATGGGGTAAATTAATGGCAACCTTGACTGAAGGAGGTGAAGACGAAACTCCATTGCAAGTCAAACTTAATGGTGTTGCAACAATTATTGGAAAGATTGGATTAGCATTTGCAACAGTTACATTCATTGTATTAACGTTAAGGCTGATCATAGAGAAGTCAATCAATCACCTAGCATGGTCAGGAGCTGATGCAGTTACTATAGTGAACTTCTTTGCAATTGCAGTGACAATCATTGTGGTTGCAGTTCCAGAGGGCTTGCCACTGGCTGTGACTTTGAGCCTTGCTTTTGCTATGAAGAAGATGATGAATGAAAGAGCACTTGTGCGCCATCTTTCAGCATGTGAGACAATGGGCTCTGCAACATGTATTTGTAGTGATAAGACGGGGACACTAACAACAAACCATATGGCTGTTGTTAAAGTTTGGATATGCGAAATTGCCAGTAAGATTGAAAATGCTAGGGAAGCTGAGAATTTAAGGTCCAAAATCCCTGAAATTGTGCTAAAATTGCTTTTCCAGTCCATATTCCAGAACACAGGTGGTGAGGTAGTGGTGACCAAGGAGGGAAAACGTGAAATATTAGGTACACCCACAGAGTCTGCTTTGCTAGAGCTTGGACTGTCATTGAGTGGAGATTTTGTTGCAGAGCGCAGAGAATCTAAAATAGTAAAAGTTCAACCTTTCAATTCCGCAAAGAAAATAATGACTGTTGTGGTAGAACTTCCTGATGGAAAACATCGAGCCTATTGTAAAGGTGCCTCAGAAATCGTATTGAAAATGTGTAAAAATGTTGTAAATGCGAATGGTGAGATTGATGCAATGGATGAAGCATTATCTTGTCATCTAATGAATGTTATAGATGGTTTTGCTTGTGAAGCTCTTCGAACTCTGTGCCTTGCTTTCATTGAGTTGGAAAGCAGTTTTTCTCCAGAGAAGGAGATTCCAACAAACGGTTACACTTTTGTTGCTATTGTTGGCATCAAGGATCCAGTTCGTCCTGGTGTTAAGGAAGCTGTTCAAGTTTGTAAAAATGCTGGTATTCTTGTGCGAATGGTTACTGGGGATAATATTAATACTGCAAAAGCAATTGCAACAGAGTGTGGTATTTTAACAGAGGACGGTATTGCGATTGAAGGTCCTGATTTTCGTGTAAAGAGTATAGAAGAGATGAAAAATCTTATACCAAAAATTCAGGTACTATGATCAGAGAACCTATTTGATTGTTCCATATCATTTTTTAGGTTACTAAAAGAAAGAGAACATAAATGAATTGATGAATTTGAATTTTTGGTTTTTTTTTTTTTCAATAAAATACATTTGTTTTTAGTTTTCATTAATAAGATGCTAATAAATAAACTATAAAGTAATCTTTTTATTTGAAAAATGCTGACTTTAAGAGTGCAGGTCATGGCAAGATCTTCTCCAATGGACAAGCACACTCTTGTGAAACACTTGCGTACAGATCTTGGAGAAGTAGTTGCTGTGACTGGTGATGGAACCAATGATGCACCAGCTTTGCATGAAGCTGACATTGGGCTTGCAATGGGGATTGCAGGGACTGAGGTGTGAAATTACCATCCATGGACTGAATGTGATGAAAAAGTATACTAACTGTGAAATATTGTTTCATAGACTGGGTTAATTTGCTTTATTATTGTGCAATTTTAATAAAACAAGTTATGATTGTAGGTTGATCATGTTATCACTGGAAATATCATATTTTATTCTTATCTGTATCATTATATTCCTTTTTATATCAGTATATCAAACCATAAGCCATGTAATTTGCACAGTTGCACTGGCCTAAGATAGATGAAACTTAAATTAGTATTTTTCATAGACATTGACTGATGGCTACTTTGGCATTGCCATGGTAAAATAGAGTGCTCTTATCAAGACTCACATCATTTATTGAACAGAAGTGTAATGCCCCCAAACGAACAACTCTAATAAATGGATTAAATATCAAACATGTGCAAGTTGGAACAATAATAAAATAACCATTGTAGATGCGGAACCCTAGCTGATTAGCAATAATGCAATATTGCAAACCCTTGCAAATCAAACTTGCACTTCCGAACAGCAAATTTAAACTCTCATACTGCTGGTATACCTCCTCAAGTGCAACATAAACAGCAGATCTAAATTGTATCTGTCAAACATTGCAACTACGAGTGCTTAATTATTGTTAATTTTAGCAATCAGATTAATCAATAAATAACAGAAAATCAGAATGCAATGAAGAACAAACACATAACACACAGATACCCTGGGAAAACCTCCCTCTTGGAGGAAAAACCCAGCATCAAAAGGTCTCAGATCTGATTGTATTAGGTCAGAAATAAACAATTACAAATTTGCCCAGCTAGGGCTAGATAGGAACAGACTTATCTGACTGTTAAACTCAGATCTGAACTTAGCTGAATTCCAATGTGATAATGAGCAGACCCTAGGGCAGAGTAGAATCAGATTTCTTCAGCCTGAAGATGCACACACAACATGAAGGGAATTCACCACCTTTGAGATGATTCACATGACAAGGAGACCTCCCAAACAAGTTCACTATGCAAGGAATTAGATTCGCTGTTGTCCAAAGTGAATTCGCTGGTCTTGAATGCTCGCAGATCAGAATTCGTATGGCAGAAGATATTCGCTCAACAGACGTAGATTTTTGTTGGAGGAATGAATGTGTTCTAAGGCTTTATCTTGCCTTACATATATATGAGTTACAAATAATCTAATAGTCTTGGTCGACCACAAGGAGTTTGGTGACAAGATGTAATTTGAATTTACAATTACAAGCTATATCCACTTTGAGTCTTGCCCTATAACAAGTTACCCTTTACATTTTGCTTATGTGCCCAAATAGGGCCTGCCCTTTTAATATTACAAGTTACAATTTTGGGCCCAACCCCAATTACATTAAGTGATCACATAAGTCATCACAATATACAATAAATTTAAATGGCCAAGGGCCACATTAAAATTTAATATGCTAGGAATATGACCTAGCTATTTTCAACACTCCATCTTAGCTAGAGAGGATTACCAAAAAAAATAAATAACCAGGTTATATTGTGATCATCACCATGACACTCTCAAAGGGTGATAAAAGAAAATAAATGGACTCTTTCCATGATATCCATCTTGCATTGCCCGCAGAGAATGGATCCACCTTGCATTGCCCGTACTGGGTGACTCCACCTTGCATTGCTCGCAGAGGGTGCAAGATTTAACTTAGTGCATCACTGTGACTGAGACTCCCTCTCAGCCAAAACTGTGTTCTCAACAACTCAAGTCTCTCTCTGAAGTACTAAACTTCACTCGAGCAAGAGGCTTGGTGAAGACATCTGCAATCTGCTCATCAGTGCTGACATATTTCAGCTGAATGGCACCTCTTTGTACCATATCACGAACATAGTGATAATGGGTTTCCTCATGTTTTGACCTGTCATGAAACACAAGATTAACAGACATCTTAATACAATTCTGATTGTCACAATGAATGACTGTGGGTTCCCAAGGTTGTCCAAACAACCCAGCAAGAAGCTTGTGAAGCCATACTACTTCTCTTGACGCCACACTTGACGCAATGTACTCAGCTTTTGCAGTACTCAAAGCAACTGAGGACTGCTTCTTGGCCGAGGAGATCACGACAAAACCCAAACTGAAACAAATCCCGGAAGTGCTCTTCCTATCAGTTACACTACTTGCCCAATCAGAATCGGAGTAGCCTTCTAGGGTGATGACAGTGTTGATTGGATACTTTAGCCCGTAGCCAACTGTGCCTTGCAAATATCTCAGGATATGCTTGGCTACAACAAGATGAACATGCTTCAGTTTGTTCATGAACTGGCTGAGGGCACTCACTGCATAACAAATATTCGGTCTAGTGTTAACTAGATACATCAAGGATCCAATCAATTGCCTGTACTTCGATGGATCTGCAAAATCGGAGTTAGCTACAGATAAACTCAATTTTTTCAAGTTAGTTTCCAAAGGAGTAGACATAGGTTTGCAATCCATCATACCACATTATCAATATATCAATAGTATATTTTCCTTGACTATTAGATCTTTGCCATACTTATAATCTTAGAAAGTAATGCATTAGGCCTAGATCCTTCATTTCAAATTCAGTGGCTAATTCTTTCTTACATCTAATGATAAGACTATCTTCACCAATTAGAAATAAATCATCCACATATAAAACCAAAATTAGAATTTCACAATCAAATACTTTAAAGTAAATGTTAGAATCAAGATCATTCTTACAAAATCCTAAACTAACCAAATACTTATCAATTCTTTCATACCAAACTCGAGGGGCTTGCTTGAGGCCGTAAAGAGCTTTCTTCAATCCGCACACGTGGGATTCTCTATCATGAATCTCATATCCTTTTGGTTGTTCAATATAGACTTCTTACTCAATGACACCATTAAGAAAAGCAGTCTTTACATCCATTTGATATAAATTCCAGCCCTTAGCTGCAGCAATAGCTATAATGGTTCTAATAGAAGCATATCTAGCAACAGGAGCAAATGTTTCTTCATAATCTATGCCTTCCTTTTGAAAAAAACCACGAGCTACAAATCTAGCTTTATATTTCTCAATACTTCCATCAGTAGTACGTTTAATTTTAAACAACCATTTAGAGGATACAATAGACTTACCTTTAGGTCTAGGCACAATATCCCATACATCATTCTTGATGATGGATTGATATTCTTCGTCCATGGCTAACTTCCACGTTTGCTGGTTCATAGCTTCTTCTATATTGATGGTTCGGTCTCAATAATGTTGCACATCATTGTAACATGGTTGGAGAACTTCTGAGGTATCCTTTCTCTGAATGTTCCTTTGGGAGTTGCAAACTTTTCAGCTTCTTGGATTGTGTTCCTAACCCAAAGTGGTCTCTTCTTACTGACTGCAATATCTCTGGGTCCATCAGTTGGATCTAGAGGCTCAGAAGGATCACTATGCTCAATATATTCAAGAGGCTCAATAGTCTCCCTCTGAATCTCAGGGTTAGTATCAATATCCATATCTTGACTATCATTAAGTTCTTTATTATTATAAACAAGGGAACCTTTAGATTTCTTAAGAGCAATATTTTCCTCAAAAGTAACATCTCTACTTACCTCAATATACCTTTGCCTTGGAATGTAGACTCGGAATGCTTTGGAAGATTCACTGTATCCAACAAGGATACCTTTCTTCCCGGATGGCTCTAGTTTAGTTCTCTTTTCCTTTGGTACATGAACATAGATAGGACTTTCGAAAATCTTTAGGTGGCTGATATCAGGTTTGACTCCAGTGAAGGCTTCTTCAGGAGTCATGTTCTTCAACACACAATGAGGGCATCTATTCTAAATATACACTACAGTCGTAGATGCTTCGGTCCATAAGAAAGTTTGCAGATCCTGATCATGAATCATTGCCTTAGCAACTTCAACAATGAATCTATTCTTTCTTTCAGCCTCACCATTTTGCTGAGGATTGTAGGGAACACATAACTCTCTCTTAATTCCCGTCTCTACACAAAAGTCATGAAAACTATCTGAGGTGTATTCACCTCCATTGTCAGACCTTAAAACTTTAATTCTTTTTCCAGATAGATTTTCAACTAAAGCCTTAAATTCTTTGAACATACTTAGTACTTCATCAGTTTCTTTAGTTTTCAGAAAGTAAATCCAATTCTTTCTAGAGAAATCATCTATGAATATAACATAATATAAGAATCCACTAGGAGAAGCAACAGACCTAGGTCCACATAAATCAGAATGAACAAGTGCTAATTTTTCTTTAGCTCTACTTTCACTTTTATGAAATGGACTTTTAGTGTTCTTACCTAAAGCACAACCTTTGCAAGTATCATCATGAAGGTGACTAAGTTTAGGCATACCTTTGACCATCTTCTCAAGTGAGAGAAGTGTTTGGAAGTGTAGATGACCAAGCCTTCTGTGCCATAGTTCACTAGACCCAGCAGCCTCATGAATGAGGGTTTGAACAGTACGAGTTGAAAGCTTGTATAAACTATCATATCTATTACCAATAACACGAGCAGATTTAAAGCTAGATTTCTTATGCCATGCAAGTACTCTACCCTCAGAGAATGCTACTTGATAACCCTTATCTTCTAATGCAAAAATGGAGATAAGATTCCTTTTAATTCCAGGTACAAATAAAGTATCACTGAGATGTAGGGAGATACCAGAATCTAAATTTAAAGAAGTATTACCGAAACCTCTTATTGAATACCGTGCATCATCACCAATTACCACATGAAGATTAGACTCTTTTTCTATCAAGTTTGAGAGGTGCTTCCGATATCCCGTGATGTGCCTAGATGCACCACTATCTATCAACCAAGTGTTGCTATCACTCGGCACATTGCTTGATAACGCAAAAATGAAGAGGAAGTTTTCATTATCCTTCGGTTCTGCAACTTCATTTAGGTTTGCTTCTCCTTGCTTAGGCTGATATTGTCATTCCTTCGCATAGTCACCAAATTTGTCACATCTGAAGCAGCGAATGTGTGAAAGATCTCTTGGCTTCTTTCTTGAATCATGACTTGCTGAAGGTTTGAAATCTCTATTCCTCTTGAAGTTGCCCTCCTTCCAATTTCCACCTTTCTTCTTGACTGATTGGGCTACAAGCATGTGATGATCTCCTCCATGAGAGCTTCTAATTGCTCCCTTGGTAGCCAACCAAGATTTTTCTTGGATGCAATCTCCCCTTAATCGTTCAAACTTGGGAAGCTCGATCCTAGCACTGATTCCTTGACTGGATGGTTCCCAAGGTGGAGGAAGACCATTGAGGGCAGTCAAGGTAAGATCGCAATCTTCAACTTCTTTCCCAACTGCTGAAAGTTGATCCTTTAGATCAGTCATCCTCATGAAGTAGGAGGTGATGGATTCCCCTTTCTCCAATTGGATGTGAGTGAGCTGATTCCTCAAGGCAAGAATGTGGCTAGTGTTGTTGACTTCGTACATCTTCTCCAATGTGCTGATCATCTCTCTAGTGGACTTCATCTTGGAGATAGATGACACAATATGATCTTTGACAGAATCAGTGATCAACCTTTGAGCTTTAAAGTCCTTCCATTCTTCCTTTTCCTTTTTATCAGTAGGTTCTTCAGCATCCTTGCTAACATATTCAGCAAGATCATTCAAGGCCATCATCATTCTGACCTTCCATGAGGTGTAATTTGCAAAACCTTCCAACCTGTCTTCAGCCCTAAGAGAAGAAGCCATGTTGTCTAAACTTTTGAATAGTAGGTTAGACTGAAAAAATAGTAAAATTGATAAATCTGATCACAACTATTTACGAAACCAAGCTCTGATAACATGTTAATTTTACTAATCAGATTAATCAATAAATAACAGAAAATCAGAATGCAATGAAGAACAAACACATAACACACAGACACCTTGGGAAAACCTTCCTCTTGGAGGAAAAACCCAGTATCAAAAGGTCTCAGATCTGATTGTATTAGGCCAGAAATAAACAATTACAAATTCGCCCAGCTTGGGCTAGATAGGAGCAGACTTATCTGAATGTTAAACTCAGATCTGAACTTAGCTGAATTCCAATGTGATAATGAGCAGACCCTAGGGCAGAGTAGAATTAGATTTCTTCAGCGTGAAGATGCACGCACAACATGAAGAGAAGTCACCACCTTTGAGATGATTTGCATGACAAGGAGACCTCCCAAACAAGTTCGCTATGCAAGGGATTAGATTCGTTGGTCTTGAATGCTAGCAGATCAGAATTCGTATGGCAAAACATATTCGCTCAACAGAAGTAGATTTTTGCTGGAGGAGTGAATGTGTTCTAAGGCTATATCTTGCCTTACATATATATGAGTTACAAATGATCTAATAGTCTTGGTCGGCCACAAGGAGTTTGGCGCCAAGGTGTAATTTGAATTTACAATTACAAGTTACATCCACTTTGAGTCTTGCCCTATAACAAGTTACCCTTTACATTTTGCTTATGTGCCCAAATAGGGTCTGCCCTTTTAATATTACAAGTTACAATTTTGGGCCCAGCCCCAATTACATTAAGTGATCTCATAAGTCATCACAATATACAATAAATTTTAATGGCCAAGGGCCACATCAAAATTTAATACGCTAGGGATCCGACCTAACTATTTTCAACAATTATGACTGATTTCTTATAGAAAGCGATACTATCATTCACCAATTTTTATATATGTAAGTAGAACTGGATAATGAGTTGCTGGATACATTATGATAGCAATAGTAAACATGGAAACACCAACGATCTAAATTTTTATTTATGACAGCCAACGTAATCGGCAATAATGTATGCAACAAACCCCCATAAATTACCCTTACGAGGTCTGCAAATGATCTGATAATGTCTTTCAATCAGCTAATTGGGCAATAAAGTATTTATTTTTGGTTGCTTGCGAATATTGATCAATCCATTTCAACCGACTGCTGAATTATGAGTGATTTCTTATAGACATCGATACTATCATTCACCAATGTTTATATAAAATCCTTAAAACACTGAATTTAACCAAATATGTAAGTGGAATTGGATAATGAGTTGCGGGATAAATAATGACAGACATACTAAACATTGAAACACCAACATAGAAACCCAGATCTACTTTTTTATTCATGACAGCCAATGTAATCAGCAATAATATATGCAACAGTAGCAACAAACCCCCATAAATTACTCCTATAATGTCTACAAATGATCTGAAAATGCCTTTCAATAAGTCAATGAAGTATATATTTTTGGTTGCTTGCAAATATTGATCAATCCATATCAGCTATGACTGATTTCTCATAGATATTGATACTATCATTCACCAATTTCAAAGTTGCATGGATATGGATATGGATACGGATACGGCCATTTTTTAAGACCCCCAATATGGATACGGCTGGATATATCATTCAGAAAAAAACATATACAACATAATTGCTACATAAATAATGATAAGCTGATTTAACATTTTACAATATGCAAAAATAGTAGAGTTTCATTGGAAGATAACCCAAAAAAAGGGTTACTCAAATAGAAAAACATTTCATTTGTCTTTCTCATTGGGTGTAGGTTTTGTTTATACCATTTTTTTTAAAAATGCATGAATAAAGTTTTTTAAATTTAAATTTAGGAAGATTTTGGTCAAATTTAAGAAAAATCAAATCAATCAAGGTTTTTTGGGCACATGTGGGTACAGTATTCAATGTGTATCCGGGCTGTATTGGATACATATTTGTTTCAGATATGGGAATGGATACAGGGATATGTTTGCCCAGGGAGGGACAAAGGAGTTTCCGGCAACTCTGATCAATGTTTATTTCATATCCTTAAGCACTGAAATTAACAAAATATGTAAGTAGAATTGGATAATGAGCTGCTGGATATATTATGACAGCACTAGTAAACATGAAAACACCAACATAGAAAGCCCAGATGTAAATTTTTATTTATGACAGCCAATGCAATCAGCAATAATGTATGCAACAGTAGCAACAAACCCCCATAGATTACCCTTATGAGATCTGCAAAGGATCTGAAAATGCCTTTCAATCTGCTAATCAGCCAATAACGTATATATTTTTGGTTGCTTGCAAATAATAATCGATCCTTATCAACTGTCTGCCGAATTATGACTGGTTTCTTATAGACATCTATACTATCATTCACCAATGTTAATATGAAATTCTTAAACACTGAATTTAACCAAATATGGAAGTAGAATTGGATAATGAGTTGCTGGATAAATTATGACACAAATACTAATCATGGAAACACCAACATAGAAATCCTATATCTAATTTTTTACTTATGACAGCCAATGTGTAAGAACCCAACTTGGCTCTCCTCTGCTGACTGTTTCTCTTGAATGCAGTAGATTTGAATTTGTTTTGGTTTTTGAATGTTTATGGATTTTTTTTGTGTTTTTTTGGTAATAATGAGCAATGATACAATACTGAAATAAACTCCTATGCTTAAAATAATACTGAAACAATAATATTACTACTGGAATTAATTTACGAGACTATCAAGGGAATGTTTGTTCTGTTTTATGGCCAATATGCCTGAAAAACAAATTCATTACAATGTAAGATAAAAACCTGATTTTTGCTGTCCCAGTAGATGAAAAATCTGCAAACTGCAAATTTTAATTTTTAAAATTTTTTACTGTTCACGTGGCACTGTAGCAGTCCGTACGGAGGCACTGTAGCAATCCGTGCCGTACTTGTTAATCACCAAAATTTCTTCAATAAATCTGCAATAATTTCTCATGAATTTATTCTTCAATTCTGCGCAATTAGATGCAAATAAGACCTTTGAATGAAAGTCTTCTTGAAACCAAATATCACTGAATATTTCATCAACTCAGATGGTGAACATTGAAGCAACTACGTCCTCCAATGGTGGCTGAAAACCCTAGTCTCCAGAGCAAAACCCTTTCAATTTCACAAATGCCAAAATAAAAAATAGCAATCCTCCCCTTCTTTCCAAACTCAACGCTATATATCCTTTTTGCAAATCGTACCCTAATCCTCTTAATTACAATTTTGCTTGTAGTTTCATTTAATTTCACTTTGGGTGTCAAAACGATTTTAATCATTAAATGGGCATTTAATTTTAATATTTCAATAGTCTGGCTCAGATAATTTAATTAAAAACATGGCCCCGTCTAATGATGAGTTGACCCTCAAGTTAAGTGATTATAATATAAAGTCACTTTATAACTTTATTATTAAATCACTTAATAATAAATGCTAAGTTATTCAAACTTGTCTAGCTCCATGAATATTTTGAATTTAGCTATGCCGTCTGAAACTGGAGCTCACCAGTTGACCACCCATCTGACCGTGATGTCTGCTAAAAATAGCAGGGGTCCATCTCCAACTGCTAAAAATAGCCTGGCCAAGCCAAACTCAAAGCAAAACTCATCATAAACAAACTCTGGCAACCCAGAAGTGTACTCTGCTCTGTCCCCAGAAGATCTCCACGCCAAGGTGACCCTCTATCCAATCCTACTAGCCTACGAGGGTCTTTGATAGGCTAATCACAAGCTAGAGTGATGTCTCTAACTAGAAGGGGACATCACACAATGTAATCAGCAATAATGTATGCCACTGTAGCAACAAACCCTAAAAAAATACCACTATTAGGTATGTAAATGATCTAAAAATGCCTTTCAATCAACCAATTAGCCAATAAAGTATATGTTTTTTATTTGGTTGCAAATATTGATCAATCCAAACCTCCACAAGCTGAATTATTACATAAATCATTGTAGTGAAAACTTCACAAGTTGAAAACAACTTCAAATTACTGTAGTGACACTGTAGCAAGCTGAAAATGAGTTCAATATGTAAGTCTAAGTGTAGTCTTTGAATGAATAGAATCACTTCAATGGAAATGAATGTTTTCATCCCCAAATGCAATTGTGGAAAACAAAAAGTGTTTTCATCTTCTGGATCTCCAACACCAAGGGTTTTCGTCTATGAATGCTTCAATCTCCAAAATAGAAGGAATAATGAAATGACAAAATCGGATGATTTGGTTGTGTTTGATCTTTATTTTATAATTGCCTTTTCCCGGCCCTCCATTTTTTTATTTTTATTGTAATTTACTTTTCCCTCCAAATATTTTAAAGTACTTTTAATTATATTCAAAAGTCCTTTTTTGAATAAAGTTTAAAAACCACTTTTTAAACATTATGTAGGGGACCTAAACAATATTTAAGTGGCCAAAATTGATTGAGCCCACTTCAAAATATTATTAATTCTTTACTTCTAGAAAGGGGACATGACAAGTAAATATATGTTGGCTTGTTTTGCATTAATATTCTACAGAAACATGGTGTATTTGTTGTGAACTAGGGGCACCATTTTCGTTTGAGTTGGGGATAAATAGATGCATGTGTCATAAATTGTAGGAGTTGGACTATGACAACTTGTATTATAATGTAAGAGTCATAACAAGTGGAAATGAGGCAAGTGTCAATCTTGCATGTGGTAGGCACATTGCATGTCAAGATTGGTTGCAGCTTTCATGCTTAGGATAAGGGAGGCACCTTGCATGTTCATCTTCCAGATTGCATTTATTTAGCAATGGGGATGTTGGCATGTGGCATTTGTAGGTCTACATCTTGCAAGTCTTTAAGTATGAGTGTTTGGAATGGAGTTGTATGTTGTTCATTGTAGGTATCATTACATTGCCAGAGTTACTCCAAGATTCAAGCTTGTGATCAATCCTTGAAGACGCTCTGCAAGTGTTTGTAATTAGATATGCTTTATTGTAATACATTGAGCAAGCTTTTGGAGTGTTTGGTTTTTCTCTCGAAAGGGTTTTTCCGCATGTATATCTTGTGCTGTATGCTTTTATCTGTGAAGGTGTTGTTTATTTTTTTATCTCTACTTTAATGTTCATTTCAAATTGTAACTGTCAAGGTTTGAAGTTTTAAAATTTGCACAACTTTCCTCATTCTATCAGTGTAGGAAGCTGATTCTGTTACCTTGCTTCCTTTCACTGAAAATGTTCAAAAAAAGAAAACTTCTAGGCACCTTCTCTAGTATTTTAGTCTCTTTGAGGGGAAAAAGAAAGAAAGAGTTGTAAATGTGACTTGTTGATAAGATTTATCAACAGATGCACTTTCTTGGGAAGAGGGAGATCATCTCTACTCTAGATTTTAGATCTTCCTTTTGCATCTGGTCATTTATCATTTTCATCTCTCAACAATAGAAAGCTGGGAACTAAAAAGAATTCCCACATAACATAAGGTTTCACATGACTTGATAACCTTCCTCTTTGGTTAAGCTTCCCTGTTTGAATGCACACATCCACATATTGGTTACCAGATTTGAATACGATACTTCTGAATACGACATAGATATTGTATGCAAGCCAATATTTGGTCCAAATATGGCACCACACCATTTTGTGCTGTACCTTTTAAGGAAAGTCTACTCTAGCCAAAAATAGATATGGAGCTAAGGAGTAATCTTCTTGTGAAAATTAAGAGACTCGAATATTTACATCAACATTATTTTTTGTAATGCTATTAAGAATACCTAGAGTTTGTTGGCTCTCCACGTTAATATAGTTGTTGTTTTACATTGAAACAAAGAAAATAGCTCCACTTAATCTTTAGAGAAATATCAGAGACCATAAAGGTGATTTGTGAAATTTGGTGAAGGTGTTCCCAAAACTACTTACTCAGACCTGCCCAAAATGACCTGCATTAGGTTTCTTGACTCCATCTGCCTAGTTGGCATTTGGATGGTTAAAATATAATGCCTGCATTGGGAGCATTCATGAAGTAATTTTAATCCTTTGAGTGACAAGTTTGGTTTGGTGTGCTGGATTAATTACATGGTAACCATAGTTGCAAGAAACACAATATTAGTCTGCTGTTGCACATTTAAGTAGCCAGAACTCCATTCTTATCAGCTTCTTATTGCCCATTTTTTCAATGTTCAGTCCACTCTTAGTCTTATAATGTTGCCGTCTTATAATGATTTTGGATGTCTTCCTTCTGCCTTAAAGAATTTCACAATCTTTCTTCATCAAAGCTTTCTCAAGTTCTCATATGCAATGGTTCTTTCAATAAATTCAAGGTCTATTTACGTCCTCTCTCATATAACTTCTAAAGTTGTAAAATGATTTTTTTTTCCTGTGAAAAATTCAATTCGTCAGACCCTCGACTGGATGAGCTAGATGCACCTAATTAAAGAACATTTAAAAGTGTTGAAGGCTTATCTTGGTTCATATATTATTTGATCTGGTTTTGGTCTCTTTTGCATAATTTTTCTAGTGAGGGAAAAAAATATGAAAAATTTGAAAGAGGTATACAATGTAATTTTTATTACAGAAATATCTGATAATTAAAGTGTTCCATGGGGATGCATCCCTGCTCTCTAGGGCCATTTAGAAGATTTGGGGATGTGGAGGGGATGCACCTAATGCATCCACGTTTATTCTGCATTTTGTTTTCACATCTCTTGTGATATTTTTGGCATCCTTCAGATTATTCTTGTTTTAGAGGGGGTACTCTGGGACATCCCAACATCCCTGAGACATTGAAGCCCCAATCTGCTAAAAATTTCCCTAGCTGTCCTCATGTCCCCATGTCAACAGTTGTTTACCAAAAAAATGATATTTAAAAAAATAAAAGGAACAAATTTTGGTCATTTCCAAACGATAGTTTCAATGATAATTAATGATATAACAATAGAATATATGTGTTTATCTGCATTAACCTGAGTTTCCGGGACAGGGGATGAGGGGTTAGGGAAACGAGTTTCCAGGGATTTTGTTTTTCCGGAACAGGAGACGGTAGGGGTTGGCTATATATATATGTAGGGAAATCTGAAATTTATATAACATTGTAACACACTTTACATTTATCATAGCAACATAATAACATTTATAAATTAGAATCTGGATTCTAATTCTAAAATCATTGAGTCAGATACTTCATAGTCTTCTTTTTCCTTCTTTTTCCTTGCTCAGACCAAAATCAAAAAACGCTTTGGCCTTTCACACTTCACGTCTTCACCAGTTCTGTATTGATAATGGTGTGAAAATGGCAAGCTAACCCCTCTTTTAGAATGGAAAGATTGTTGAATTATGTGTTTTGAGACTAAGTGTAAAAGTAGCAAAGAACTGATTATAACTTGAAATAGAAGCATGGGATGAAGTTGTGCACTTGGATCTGGTTATAATATGTGGAGACAAAGCTGCCCTGTGAATTTGAGGAAAAGTCATCGAGACTGTGTTGGAAGTGCACACGGTCCTCCGAAAAATCCATGAAACGAAAAAGGGTTTTTCCGCCTCTGTAAATGGAGTCCAAATCTGCAAGAACAGCTGTGCACTTGCAACCTACACACATAAAAGAGAGGAAAAGGGGTTGGGATTGGGGGTTTGCCTTCAGGTCAAACCCCAGTTTTGGAATTAACCAAATGATGAAAGAAAGTACTTGCAAGTAAATGTAAATGAAAGACTAAAATGTAAATCACATCAAGGAAGGATGCAATAGGAATGTAGATAGAATTGTTTGTATGGAGTTGAACGATGAAAGAGATCTCCTCTTCAATGGTTGAATCCTTGACTTGAATGCAACACCTAGCCTTGAAGGGAGACTTGAGAATGCTCAATGCTTGAAAGGATGCTTGAATGCTCTTGAATGCACGATCTCATGTATTCAAACTTTTGCAAATGGGAGGGCAAATGCAACTTATATATTCGTCAATTAGGGTTAATAGGCTGATTTTTCATCATAGGCCGACACGAGAAGTTTTCCCGATTTAAGTGCAAAGTTCAATGCATAGTTTGAAAGAAGGGGCCCCAAGATATGGCAGGGAGAGGGGCGCCACGCCCTTGTCTTGCCCTTATCCAGGATAGAAAGCAGGTTTCAAGACATTGGAAGGGCAGAAAAAGTGCAGTTTTCGGGGATTGAGCAAGTCTCGGGTCTTAAATCAGGCTTGGGGATTCGATTCGCCAATGCGAAGATCCTAATGTGGTCGAAAATTGCAAGGGTTGCAATTTTATGACACTATAGTATCGATAGCCAAGTAAAAATAAAAAAAAATTAATCTCTCAGTTTCTTTCGATCAGAAATAGCCATCCAGCCCCGAGATGGTCAGGGGACGGTCAACAGTCCCCGATAAAAAGGTTGATTGTTTCCGAGTTTCCGAGACGGTTTCTAAAAATTTCTGGGGATCGGGAATGACTTGGAAACGTTTCCGGCTGTCCCCAAGTCCCCGAAATGGTTTCCATTTCCGGAACGTGTGCCTTTAGGCCAGAAACGCATTTCCAGGTAACACTGGTGTTTATGGTTTGACATCATGTTAAAAGTGTTCTTCAGTTTTCAAAAATGTTTAATATTAGTAGTAAATGGGGTGTATTAGAGTGGGTGGATAATTGAGAATTTTTAAGGTAAATTTGATGTTTATTTATATATCAAATCTAATAAAGTAGTATGAATACATAAATATGTATACTTGAAAGACATTGAGAGATATCAACTTCATGTTGTCTATTTAAGATATCTGTTCTAACTTGTAAGTATACAATATAGATGCTAGACATCTCTTAGATGTAATTAAGATATCTGTTCTAAGTATACAATAACATGTTTTCTTGATAAATTTTTTTTCTTTAATATTATATGACTGTCCACAGGATCTGAAGGAAAAAAAGGTCCCCAAATTCCAGCCCCATCGCACATTCTTGGAAACTTGGATAAATTGAGGGAAAAATTGTAAACTCAAAAATTGTAATAAAATAATTCTAAAAGAGCGTCGAAAACAAAATAAGGGCATTGATAAATCAAAATGTATGCGTGTATATATGTTGTTACCAAATCTTTATTTTGAATGGGAGCATGTTTAAAAATAAGAGCATGTTTAAGCTTTGTACTGTTTTGTAGGATCTAGAATTCAAAATAAGGGAAATTCATTTATCATATCTAGATTGACATATTTCAAATTTCGGAAAGCAAGAAATCTCTTGCAAGTGCTTGGTTTCCTCAAGGCTTAATTTTCAGCCCTAACCAGCTGAAATTTGAGAAACTCCTAACAGAATGTAAAGGGAAATTATCATCACCAAGCAAAATACCAATTTGGTCTAGAAGTATCTTCTTGTATAAGAAAATTGTTTTTTTAATTTGTTTTATATATTATTCCATGAGGTGTACAACCCTACACTTCCCTGACACCCTCCATGTTCAAACGTTTGACCTTTTCTATAAAGGCACATAGATTCACCATTTTGTCCACCCAGGTTCTAGTATTGAGTTTGAACTTTGAACAATAGGCATATGCTTGCCACTCTTAGCAATAACTCATACTACTACTATATTGAATACTTTTTTCTTTTGATGCTTATCTAGAAGTTTTGAAGTCCATTGGCAAGATGGTACGCAGGCTTGAATTTAAATTTCTTTTACACAATTTAAAGTTTCAATTATAGTAAAACTGATGACACTTTATCCATTAGCCAAAGACAATTGACTGGAGATTCTTTAGAATATGTTTTTTTTTCCACTTTGTTAATAGAGATTCAATACAATGTATTGTAGTTCTACATTTATGTAAATTGCCTTCTTATAAATGCAGGTTGCAAAGGAGAGTGCAGACGTGGTGATTTTAGATGATAATTTTGCAACAATTGTTAACGTTGCAAAATGGGGCCGTTCAGTATATATAAACATTCAAAAATTTGTTCAGTTCCAACTCACAGTTAATGTGGTTGCTCTAATTGTGAACTTTGTTTCAGCATGCCTTACAGGTGTGAATTTTGATTATTTTCTTATGTACTAGAGTATTAAGCTGAATCTCAATAAGTTTTGCATGAATATATGGGATCTTACCTAGGCACTATTTGTTTGGGAAGCTGAATTCTACTTTCTGTTTTCTTGTGTTGAGGAAGGTTAGTTTGCGCTTATTTACTGCAAAGTTGGTTGTAATTGTTTAATTTCTCCGAAACGTGATCAATTTTTTGTTTGCTATATATTTCATACCGCAGGCACTGCTCCTCTTACTGCAGTTCAGTTACTATGGGTTAATCTGATCATGGACACTCTCGGTGCTTTGGCATTGGCAACTGAACCTCCAAATGACGAGTTGATGAAGAGAATGCCAGTTGGAAGAACTGGAAGTTTTATCACTAGAGAAATGTGGAGGAACGTAATCGGCCAAAGCATCTATCAACTTATTGTAATGGCAGTTCTGGAGATTGAAGGAACACGACTTCTTGGATTGCACGGTTCTGATGCAGAATCAGTTCTGAATACGCTAATTTTTAACTCATTTGTCTTCTGTCAGGTAATATCTTTATTTGCTTTGTTCAAGGTTATGTTAGTGTTCAGTGATATTTTACCTGATATACGGAGCATTGGTTACGGCAAATGAATATAGGGCACATGATTTAATAAAAAAGCTAATGCATTGAATCAACATATAGCTCTGTCGAGAAATTGTCTACAGTCCAGGAAACTTTCTGAGCAGTTGCCCTGGGCTGGACCCTAAAAGTTTTACATGCTAAAGGAAACGTTTTCAAAATTGATTTAACATGCAAAAAATAATAAAAAAAGAAAAGTAAGTCTTGGATAATTCAAGACTGCATATCGTAAGGTTGAAATCAAAGATGAAAATAGTATTGCCAAAAATGAAACGGATGAATCTACATTTTTTCACTTTGGAGGTGCCTACTCTTAAGAGCTATAAGGGATCATTCTCCATATCTCACATAATAGATGAAAGAATTCTTCAACAACCAGATATTTTTGTTATTTGTAATTTAGAACAAAATGTACAGAGTTCAAAACAATATCAAATGTTTAATTTATATTGAACATTATTTTAGATGACAGTATAAAGAAGATTAAACTTAAAACAATCTCATTTTCATTTTTAAGTGAGATCTTTTTTGTTATACGGGTTTGTTCTTTATGTATGTGAGATTTCTGTAACATATATCTGTAAAGCTCTGAAAATTTTGGATTGATTTTGATGAAGGATCGAGTTGAACCCATATGAATGGTGAAGATTTGAGCTTGGATGAATGGAGAATTTTGGTCGACTAAATTTTTTTATTGTGGCTTCTTTAGGGGCTTTGAAATAGTTAGGGTAATTGATTTTATTTATTTATTTTAATTAATTGTTTTGGTTTGGTTTTCAACAGGTGTTCAACGAAATAAATTCGAGAGAAATAGAGAAGATAAATGTGTTGAAGGGCACATTTAACAACTGGATTTTCATCGGAGTAATAACATCCACTGTTGTATTCCAAATAATAATGGTACAATTTCTATGTAATTTTTCAAGCACAGTTCCCCTGGACGGAAAGTTATGGTTAATAAGTGTGCTGCTAGGGTTCTTGAGCATGCCAATTGCGGTTGTCATAAAATGCATTCCAGTGAAACCGAAGCAACCAGCACAGTACAATGAATACAAACGACTTCCAAGTGGTCCGGACCAATTAAACTAACTGATCTAGGATTTAGGTAATATGCGAACGAAATTGTGATTCGTTCGAGAGGTCAAAAAATTCAAAAATTTCAAGATAAATATAAAACGGTAATTTTTTTATAACAATTGCGAATTCCAGGCCATATGGATAGGTATCTCTGAGCAAGAAAATCTGGACCAGACTTGATTTGAACCACATTCTTTAGCTTCTGGTAACGCCCGTCGCCTTGGATTTTTTGGATTATTAGAATGCTATGTCTTCACCATTGTTTGTGTGTTTAAACTTACATTCTTTATTTTAGGGGAAATTAATTTTTTTGGTTAGCTATTGGATATGCAATTCCTTACCTTTTTTTAATCAAATTAATTAAAAATCCAATTTTAATAGATTCTTATGTCTGTGTACTTATCTATTCATATTCAAAAAGTGCAATCAAGTTCATAAATATGGGGTGTGTTTCATGTTAGGATATTTATTGATTCTTGATTAAGATATTTAAAATTAGGGGAAAGGATTCATTAGAATTTTGCGCTTTTCAAAATCTTATGTGGAATTTCAAATCACTTTGATTTTTTTACAGCTGCTTGCTTGACAAGTCCCCTACTTATAACTAAGGTTTCAGGGCCACATCATCAAATATGATGCCACATCAACATGCTTTTTGTCAAGGTTTCCAAAACACCCCCCAAAAAAGTGAGACCAATAGGCGTGCAAAAAGGCCCCAATATTTGTGCAACTGATGTGGCCTCACATGATTAGTTACTTTTTACAACAAATGAAATATTTCATACAACTATTGGTGCAATGTTATACAAAGGTTGGATATTAAATTAGTAAGTATTGGGATACTAAATCAACAACTTCTATCACAAGAATTGAAACATGCTCAACTATTGCATCCTTTCTCCTATAGAAATTTTGCGACTGATTAATATATTAGTGCATTTATATCTCATTATTAATTGATTTGATGGGTTGTTTTATTTGCCCTATATAATTTTTATTAATATAATATGCATAACAGTACATTTGTCTATTTATATTTAAAATGTGAAGTGAAGTTGTATTGTCTTGTTCATTGAGAAAAATCTGGTCTCTGACAAATTGAGAGGTACTTTTTGTTAGAATACTAGTGGGTTTGGACTAAGATATCGTAGACCACAAAGGCCCTTAGACTAAGAGTCCTATACAAATCTTTTCATTCTTTTCTTTTAAAATATAAAATTGAAATTTTTAGAATGTCCATTGGGATCATCTCTTCTCAATCGAATTGAGGGAATATTTATCACTAGAATACATGCTCTAAATATAACCTTTATAAAGGGTGTTAGACTAAGACCCATACATAATCTATTAGCATTTTCTCTTAAACAACTGGATCATTAGGATAAAAAGATATCGGGCCATTTTTATTCATGTTTGAAATATGCAATGAAATTGCATTGTCTTTGCCATTGAGAAAACAACTCATTATAATAAAGTGGGATATACACTAATATTTCTTGGTTCTAAATTAAGATATTTTAAATTGTAAAAAGATTTTATATATATATATATATATATATATATATATTATTGTATCAAGCTAGAAATGAAAATAGGGTAATTTAAGAAGTGCTAAACGTAAAATAAAGTTCAAACTACTTAATATTAATACAAATAAGATATAATAAAAAAAAATATAAATGTACAAAGTTAATTGTTAAAAAACCTCAAAATCAATATAAAAGGGTTACGCTACTTTCATCATCTTAGAGTTGAATAATTTGCCTCTCAATTTATTGCAATTGGTATTTGATTTTTTGTTCCTCTTTAACCTTTCTTATAGCTTGATAAATAGATAAGTAATCCCAAAAAAATGTGTAAAGCCTTCAAATTTTAACTTCCTAATAAAAATAGAATCAATAAACATTTCTAAAAAGTCAGTTTTCCATACGCGTAGCAAGGAAACATGCCTAATAGTATAGGCAATCAAATTCTCATGCAATCCCATTCCAAATAAGGCTTTTTTTTCAATTCAAATTTGAACAAAAATTGGCTGAGTAATCCTTTAAAAACAGGTAACCACTATTTCTTAGAAAATTTACAATTTGAAAGTAAGTGCTTTATTCTTTCATTTGACTAGAAAATAAAAGTATGTAGTTGAACTATTAAAATTTTCAATCTATCCCTAAAAGACATCTTGCAATGTGAAAGTTTTCAAGCCTATAATTTTGCATTAGCACCAACTTTAAATTTCTAAATTTGAGTTCTTAATTTCAGTGAAGAGGAACTAAGGATTGCATGAAGATATTAAATTATATATAGTTATTTCTCAAATTAAAACAATCTTTGGTAAATAGTTGAGGAGTGTAACTCAATGTATTAAAGTATGACAAATCAACTCAATGTATTGATGTATGACAAATTAAAACAATCTCTGCTAATACCTTAATATATCGAAGTTGTGGAACTAGATGAAGATGCAAAATTACTAAAATGTGACAAAATTTTTGCAAGGCTTTCCAAACTAATTTAATAGGCAAGGAAGTTCTAATTTTAAAAAAAGTAGCAAGAATGATATTGTCTAACCAAATTACATTCTACCATTTTTCTTTGGTAGTAAATATATTTTTTGTGTAGTAAAAAAATCCATGATTCTTCACCTATAACAACCTTTATAATCTATTTAGTGATTAAAAACTCCTTGACTTTTGGCACCAATAATTCTCAACTTGCCTTTTAACCTAGTTTGGATGCATTTAGACCAAGCAGTAGCTCTAAAACCAACACTACTATTCCATTTGGTCCAAAGAAATTGTTCGATTAGTTTACTCTAATATTAATACCTTTTGTTGGAAAGCATCCAACACGAAGAGTAGTACACATGAGTAACAAGGAGGATTTTATTAGTCATCATAATTCTGTTAGCTATTGAAAGAATTTAGCTACCTCAATTAATTATTTTGTGAAGTCTATCAAGATACCAATTCCACATCTCAACCAATGAGGCTTGGATATCAAAGTACATTTCCTTGTTTTATTTGCTTTTATTATTTGGGAATCTAGTTGGGAATAGAGTCGATTTGAGACAATAAATTTTCTTTTATGATGAATTAATTGAGATCTAGACACATAACAATACATATGCAAAACATCAAGTGTATTATTTTTCTCATTTTTAAAGTTCTAAATGAATAATAGATTGTCATGAGCAAAGTGTAAGTCAAAAATGATTTATTTTGTGGAAGAGATACCAATTATGAGTTTCAAGTGATTGGTTATTTGCATCAAACAACCCAACGTATTTTATTTAAGCACATGCAAAATGGAAGTAAGAGACAACTTGTTTAACTAATTATTCTAATGGGAATACTTTTGAAATTAAATTATTAATAAGTAATGAACATTAACAATTTTTAAGCCCAATCCCTACTATTGTAATGTTTAAGGATCAATTTTTAATATATATTATCATACGCTTTATTAAAGTTCAATTAAAAAAACAAACATTTTTGGTAGATTATTGAGCCCATTCACTAATTTATTAGGCCCAAATTAGGTTATCAAGAATATATTTGCCTCTAGAAAATTTAGTTTGTTTTAATTAGACTATATCTTGAACAATTTGTTTCATTTGGGTCAATAGTTCCTTAGTAATAATCATAGGAAGTGTTCAGTATAGTGATTGATTGCCAACCATATATAGTGAGGCAAAATCTTAATTAAACCTTTATTTATATTAAGGCGTAAAAGGCTTTTCCTAAAATACGCGTACTTTTATTGAGAGACATGTAAAATAAAGCACATTCAATCTCTTCTAGAGTAAGAATTTCGTCCAAACATTGACTATAACCAAAATCTTAATTAAACCTTTATTTATATTAAGGCGTAAAAGGCTTTTGCTAAAATACGCGTACTTTTATTGAGAGACATGTAAAATAAAGCACATTCAATCTCTTCTAGAGTAAGAATTTCGTCCAAACATTGACTATAACCAAGATCTATTTAACTAGGAGTATAATCCTTGACTATCTCTTCACGTGTTTCTTGTTTCTCCTCATGAATCGTATCTTCTTTGAAGAGATCCATATCAAAATTCTAAAACATGTTATTACAATAGGATTTATATGTAGAGTACCATGTTTATCCATTATAACACAAGTTCTCTCCTTTTTAAGTATATAAATTAATTTTAAAAAACTGAATCTTCTATTCGTCACACCTCGTTATTTAATAATTAAATCTATATTATATTACATTGCTTATTTTGGATAATTAGATAAATCTGTTAAAAAAATATGAAATTTTGAAATAGATATAATTTCCATGATTAAAATATTTGGATAGGTTCTCTAATATATGTAAGATTAAAATATTTTTTTAAAACAAGGCGAAGAAAGCTTGCAATATGAGCTTAAACTAAAAGTTATTGTGAATGTGGAACTAAAGATTAACCCTTGATAAAGCGATTGCAAAATCAAAACAAGAAGAAGAAAACCATTACACATGAAACACTAGATTTAAGTGGAGAAACCCTTTGTAGAAAAAAATGTACCATAGAAAGAGAAGCAAGTATTATTTCATCATGGATCATCTACCAATTCTGTTCCTAAGGTGAATCTGCTCGATCAACTCTTGTACATTAAACAATCCAACATAAATTACAAAATTTAATGTTGTATAATCTCTCCCCTTTCAAAAGAATTCACAATGCTAGTTTAGTGGCATATAACTTTTCAAGCCCTTATGTCATGATCCCAAAACTAAGCCAATTTATCATAATGCATAAAGTTAGAGAGGAAAAGTGTAATAAGTATATCATTTGATATTAGTACAACCTCTCTCGTGATAAGAAATACATAGCATGAACTAGTCCTACCCAGACTACCTTTGCTCCACCCACCCAACCAACTGCATTACTTTCTCTACTGAATCGACTACTAGATCTGGCAACATTAACGTAAAAATAAAGCATTCTTGTTCATGAATGATCCCAAGTAGAAACCTATCCCTAGTCCAATGTCACGTAATAGGCAAAAGAGTTTGAACATGAATAGTGAAATACAAAAATTGTAGCATTATAAATTGTATCCCTATATATTTTCATTCTAACTTAGGCCCTACTTTAGCGTATTGGTCTTCTGTGCTTTGACCATGTTTGATTCTGCTCACACAAACTTCAAATTTCAATACACATTCACATGGTTCAGTGGTCCTGATTTCAACCCTAATATTCTAGGCTAGGACGCCCTAGGCACACTTTTCTTTGGACAATGGTGCCCTAGGTGCCCTTCTCTAGCTTAAAGGGGCCCAATTTTGGACCCATGCATGAAGAATTCAAAGAAAGACTCATCAACGTATAACATTCCTATTTCAACATTACAATTCAATTCCAGCCTTTAACCTTTTAAAGGCATGCTTTACACTTCAATTCTATTTCAATTTCAATTCAGTTATAAGGTTATCTCAAAACCCAAGATTTGGCCTAGGGAAACCCCTATCAACAACATAATTTTCCTTCCATTGTGTGTGTGTGTGTTAGGTTCAGAAGATAAAATTGTAGATTTAGGGATAGCAGACAAAGACAATTTATTCTAGCTTTTGCAGAGGTAAAAAGTACAGGATTAGGTCACCCACACACATGTTCAACAAATTTGTGGCAAAACTCGAGGGAAATATTTAGGACTGCATTCTGACCCCAAATAGATACATGTTGCTCGCATCTGACACTCTAAGGATAGGGTCACACCAAGCATCATTGTACTACACTTTCATGGCCAGATTTCAAACACAAATTCCTTTGAGCTCCATAATTTAATATCTATACTTATGTCTGCATATCAAATCTGCAACTTCTTATGCATGTTAATTCTTGTCAATTTTACACCTTTAGGCCTATATCTCATATTCAGTTTACATCTTTCCATAGCCTATTTTTAAATCAAATGAGGAGACCCAAATCCATCTGGTGCTCAACCCTTTTCAATCAATTTTGTGATTGAGCCAAGTGAATTAATCCCTCTCCTTAAATGTAACCATTATGGAAATAGATCTAGTTCCTAGTTTGCATGCCTAAGCTTGTGAACACCATTTCCCAACATTAGATTTTTGGTGAGCTCAACATAGTGCTTGCATTAATTCTAATTTTTTATTTTAGATCTGATTCATATACATTTAAATAATTCACATTTGCAATCATTTCTGAAATACATCATTTATGCACTTAAATTACATAAATTTAGAAGCCTATTCATAAAAACCGTAAATATTTTGATGAGATCAATGTATGGGTTGCATAATTTCTTATTTATATGCTTAGATATGATTCTTATTTCATATTATTTTAAGATTTAGAAGCGTTAATTTTTCACATCTATCATTTATTTAGTACATTTAATATTTCTATTGAGAAATTGCATTGTTCAATCATATCTTGTACTTGCATCAAAGGCATTGTCAGTACCATTCATTATGCTTTGTCCTCTTTGTGTATGAGTTTTACTACACTTTTTCCTACATCGAATATCCTAGTGAGAAGAAGTTATAAACTTATGGCTTCCCAAATTTTATATACCAAGGGTTGTGAGGCTGGGTTGACTACCCTATTCCATGGGAAGTTAGGTGAATCCTCTATTCCTACACAAGACATACCGAACTTTATGGAGAACCATTCCCCATGTACTTCTCATGATGAGGATGACTCCTTAACTTGAGTAACTATTGACCAATTGAGGAATCTTGACCGTGAGTTGGATACGCTTCAACAATGGATGGGTTAAGAACACTCAAATAGTGAGATAGACTCCCTGATTAAAGGCTTGAGGAGAATGATTCAAAGTGATGAAAATGGTGTGGAAGTGTTGCTTGGCATTGCTCATATTTTCACAATAATGTTATGCCTATGAAAATTTGTGTTGAGAATTTTATTCCTATGCCTACATCTTTGCCTAATCTGCTTACATGTACATCTTCCATTGTGGAAACCTCTATACAAAATGTTAATCCTACACACTTTAGTAATGGGGGCAAATATATCAATGAATACTCCTACATACCTCCTTAGTATTGTAACTTGTAAGTAGTACAATTTGTACCTCATTTTTGTGCTCCTACTTTAGCGTGTCCTATCTTCATTCCCTAGGTCTGTTTTGGTTTTCCTTACTCCAACCTTCATGTCACTTGTTGAAGCCATTGAACGTGCCCCATCCTTGAGCTTCCCTCTCCCAATCTCCAATTTTCTAGTCTTTTTTTTGGAGGACCAAGGTGTGGGGCCCCATGGTCCCCCTTAAACAAGTCCTAATTTGAGACCGAGTGGGTTTTCTCCCTCCCCAATGGAATTTGGTCTCTATGGATACACTTTATTGTTAGAGGTCAACCTAATTCATAATTTACATAGGGAACCCTATATAAAGACATCTTATAAATTAATTTGAATACTTATGACCTACCCATAATATATGTGCATCCATCAAGCATTTATCACCCAACATTCTCAAGCATTCAAGGTAATATTTCATCCTTCAAGCATTATGGAGAAAAGTTACATCAATCTTCATGCAAGAATGTGTGTTTGATTAGGTCTTTCATGTCCATGTCTTTGTCATGCCATTACATTCAACATTTGTGATTACATTTAAAGAGCATTGCATCATCAATCTTTCTATTAGTTATTGCATATCAGAGTTATACCTTTTAGCATTTACTTCGGTATTTACATTATTAAATTCAAGTTTAATTCCTAAACCAAGGTTTGACCTAAGGAAAATCCCTATCCAGAACCTTTGTCCTCTCTTTATATGTGCATGAAATCGACTCAGGAATTTCAACAAATTTGACGACAACGAATAGGTTCAACTTTTGACGGAGAAAAAGTCAAACGACTAGGGAAAATCTCTACTACCTGGTCTCGAAAAATTGACCTGAACTTTTGGGAACAGGTTCAAATTCTCTTCTTTTGCACAAATCCCTGTCTGTGGCTCTGTTGGATATTCACAACATTCTATTTTCATCAATTTACTTCCCTTACCCGTTGTTTTACGCTAATTTCATAATTCACATCTAAATTTCAATTAGAAAGAGGGAGCAAACTAAAAACTAGTGAATCTAATCGAAATTTCAACCCTTTTCCTATTTGGATTGTGGTGATATCTGTTGGTTTCACCCCTCTTTCAGTGTAATGATTTTTAGGGTAATATTAGTGGTTTTATTATCTTTATTGGTGAAATCATACTTTTCCATCCATTACATTTTGGTGAACCTGACACTACTTACATTGCATCAATTCTAATTTTCAGATCTAAGTTGGGGTGTTTCATTACGAAATTTACTAAATCTTATTGGTTTTCTATTTCACATATGATTACATTGTTTCTTAGTTACATTTATCAAAATCATGTGTTCGATAATGATTTCTTTCACTTTACCTTACTTTTTTTCATGAATAATATTCTTGCATATCGCAACTTTAGAATTTCAAAGATATTTCCTACTGGCAAATCATCTCTCAAATATTTTGTCCATATGGTATTTTGTTTTATGATTATGTTTTTAAGGAAATTCATTACATATGTAGATCAATTAAAGTCTTTCATAGACAATGATAATCGTAGAAGTGATAATGAAAAAGTTAACACTTGTACGTCTCCTAGGATATCTCATGTGAATGAGGAAAGATTCAATACTCCTATCAACAATCTCTCTAATGGAGATCAAGCATTGAAGAGAAACACAACACCATCTTCTTCTCATTTGTCTACTCCAGTGCAAAGGGGACAAGGTCAAAATGTTAATGTATCAATCTCCTTAGATCCTAATCATCAACATATTTGTAGGAAAGACGATGTGATGCCTTTTATTCATGATCATTCTCTTGACGTAAAATTAACTAAATATGAAGCATTAGATATTAAGGACCCTATTTCCCAACCTATCAAAGAGGACATGAATGATGATATAAAGGATAAATTCCATGCAAAGGATATCCCTTCTTCATATATTCATCCCTTTGATTCTTCCATGTGCCCTTAGACTACAAATTAAAGAAGTTCAAGATAACGTTCCTTCTTCTTCACAATTTAAAAATTCTTATAGGAGTGGCTATAATATAATCTCAAAACAAGGTTATAGTGGACAAGGGATTGGAAAATATGAAACAGGAATCAAAGTCCCTATAATCCCTCCTTCACAAGCTAGCACAAAAGGTCTAGGACATCCTCATTATTCATTTATGGATGATCTCCTTAAAGTTAAAATTCTTAAGGAGTATTTTGCAAAACATAAACTATGTCATCCATCTAAATGTGCTTCTTCTTGAAATAATCATTTATGCACATATCATCAAACTAATGATCATCATACAAATAAATGTTCCGAATTTCAAAATGAAATACAAGTTCTCATTGATAATGAAACTCTCAAAATAACAAAAAACAATACATCTCCTTCTAGCACACCTTTTCCTACATCTTAAGAGACAATACCTACCCCAATTGACAAACAAGAAAAAATAGCTATAAGAATATTTTGGAGATTGAAGTATCATAAGAATGTCATTTTTCTTTTCATAACATATAACAATAAGAATAATGAAGGTGATGAGTATTGCCTTTTTCATCATTGTTATTATTATTCTCTTGGGAATTATAAAGATTTTAAAGAATTTGTTCAAGACCAATATGATCGAGCTTGCATAGCTCTTACAACTGATCTTGTATTTTTTCTTGGGGAAGAGGTAGTGTCTTAGCACTCCATTCACCTTATTATGTTGTTCCTCACCCTATGGCAATAGTAGCTTAAATTTATTGGGAGCCCTTTTTTCATGTGTGGTGATGCATCTTCATTTATAATCATACTTGGGCAGCAACATTATTATTTCTTGTATCCGCGCTTGGGGGGCAAGGATAGCAATTATCTCTCTCTTTCAAATACTGTTTCCTCTTTTGAATGGTATTTTGCATATCTTGATGTCTTGTCTTGCATTGAATCTTTCTTCATGTGAGTAAATGTGCGTCTCTTGCTCAGGACACTTTCTTTGCTTAAAGTGCTACATCTTTTATGTATAATCTCTCTTTGGAGGTTGTGTAGTCCTTCTCTTTGTCCTTATGCTTGGGGGCATTTATTTCTCCTATCCTTTCTAAGGATATACTTTTCCTTTGTTGTGTCGTGCTTTCTTATGATGCAATGTTATTCCTTCTGTGAATTTGTTTGTTTGCTTAAGGATTGTCTCTTATGCAAGAGGTGTGTATCCTTGTGTATAACCTCTTCTTCACTTGGAAATGTATATCTATTATAACAAACCCCTCACTTTGGGTCAAAAGTGTGTTAACCTTTATTAAAAATCCCTTTACCTAGCAATAGGAGGAAGGTATGAATTCTTGTTCTCCTTCCTCTCTTTTGGTCAATGATGTTGTTTTTGTTCAAAATATCTTCTTGAGGTAGATGTCTTTGAGAAAAGATCTATTACTCCTTCTCTTCCAAAGGATTCCCTTTACACTTGTTGCAAGATATCTCTTTTACATCTATCTTTTCCTTTCTTATAAAAGCCATACCTCTTTAGCTTGGATTTATGTACATTATTTCCTAAAGGATATGTCCTTGGTTTTGAAGATGTGTATCCTTTCTTCTAGCTTCCTTAAGACATCAACATACCTATGTTGACATCTTAAGGGGGGGCATACATATCGCCCTCTTTAACTATACTTTTTATTTTGCATTTCTTATACGTGGTGTACATTCTCAAAACCAAACCAAACTCATATACAAGATGCTTCATTCCCAAAACTAGATGTCTCCCTTTTATATGTCTTATATAGGGTATACATTCTCGAAACCTAAGCTAAATCTTATATAAGAGGTTCTCAAAAGCAAGAATATTTATTTTTCAATTGTATGTCTTATATGGGGTATACATTCTTGTAACTAAACCTAACTCTTATATGAGATGTTCCCAAAACCAGAGATACTTGTCTTTTTTTCAATTGCATGTCTTATACAAGTTGTTGCATGCTCAAAATAAGACGTAACTCTAGGCAATATGCTAAACTCTTGAAACCAAATGGTGACATATGTAGTAGGGTAAGTTGACTAGCATAACACAACATACTAGACCTTAGGGTAAGTTGACTAGCATAACACAACATACTAGACCTTTCAACTCTTCCTTTTTCAAGATGAGTGGAACTAGCATAACACAACTTGCTAGACTATTTTGACTCTCCTTCTTTACATGAATCACACAACATAAGACAATTTTTTTGTCTTGTGAGTATTCATGTTCTCGTGGGTCACCTAGCACAACACAAATTGCTAGCCTATTGTTTCCATGCTCTCTCTGTTTCTTTTTCTCATGGATCACCTAGCATAGTGTAACTTGCTATCCTATGGCGTCCATGCTCTCTCCTTTCTGGTTCCCTGTGAGCTCATAGCTTTTCTATTTGTGGACAATGATTCATCACTTGATGCATGCTCTTGCTCTATTTATGTACTGAGGAATTCCAATGGATTTAATGACGACGAACAGGTTCAACTTTCGACAGAGAAAAAGTTGAAGGACCAGGGTGAATCTCTACTACCCGGTCCCAAAATATTAGCTCGAACTTCTAGGAATAGGTTTAGATTCTCTTTTTTATCCCAAATCCTAGTATGTGGCTTATTGGATATTCACAACATTTTTTTTCATTAGTTTACTTCAATTACCCATTGTTTCACCCAAATTTCATAATTTAAATCCAATTTTCAATTAGAAAGAGGGGACAAACTAAAAACTAGTGAATCTAATCAGAATTTCAACTTTTTCCCTATTTGGATTTTGGCTAGATCTATTGGATTCATCCTTCCAATGTAATGATCCCTAAGGTAAGATTAGTAGTTTTATTATCATAATTGGTGAAAACCTAATTTTCCAACCATTACACCTCCTTCAATGAGCCTCCCATTTGTGTCATAAGCATCTCCCATATACACCTACCATAGTGTTCCACCTTCCTATTCTCAAGTTGCACCTATTTATCCTAATATTACACCTTCATCACAATCCAACATGTTCAATTCCAACTCATCTACTAAAGCCACCATAAATAATCTAGGTCAAAGTGTCTCATTCTTACAACAACAATTGGCTTCCTTAACCCAATCCAAATTCAATGTGATTACAATAGATATGGGTAGCCCACTCGTGGATGACATTGTATGTGCTCATATCCCACAGTACATGAAGGTTCAACATTTGGAGTTATACAATGAAATGGTGACCCCCTAACTCATGTGAAAATATTTCAAACATTGTGTAGTGACTTTTCCCATGATAATACACTCATGACAAAACTAATCACCCTACATTTAGAGATAATGCTTTGCAATGATATTGTTCCTTGCCCCTTGGATCAGACCATTCTTTTCATCAATTGTCTAATGCATTTGTGCAACTTTTTCAAAACAATATTGGCCCTCAAATTATTTTAATTGATTTAATGTGTTGTAACCAATGAGTTAAATAAAAAGTGACTAATTTCATGGATAGATACAAACATTTGCCAAATTGCTTGTCATGTGCATATTGGTGATGATCAAACAATTTTAATCTTTAATTTGCAAAAGGATATTAAAGATTTTTTATTTTATTTTACATCTTTCACACTTTTATGCACAATGCTTCATAATTATCAGCTTCAAGTGAGTCAATTTGAATTCTCTTCATAAATGGCTCTAGTTGATAAGAATGAAGATACTCAACATCAATCATTTCAAAAGTTTCAAAAACAAAATGATAATTTCATCAAGATCAATAACAATTCTTCTATTCATATTGGTGTACAAGTGGCAGCTACAACTTTAGGTGTGGCCCCTTTATCATCAATCTTTACACTGCAATTTTACTCTTCTTATTGAACCATTGCATAGTGTCAAGCTTATATTAATTAATTCTCATGCGATGAAGCCTTCTCCCATAAAACCCATAGATACCTCTAATACTTTTCCAACCACCTTTGATCCTAGATCCTTTTGCTAATGCCATCATCAACCTAGCTACGATACCAAGAAGTGTTATAGGTTGAAGCATGTGATTCAAGATCTTATTGATTCCAACACCATAATTGTGGAGGTGTGAATGTTAGAGGAAATAAATCTGTATCAACTCGTATTTAAAACTTGCAAATCTTGACCAATCCTTTTCCTTTTCAGTCTACCAATCTCATTGAGCCTAAATCCTCAAATAATATAGTTCCTATCGAGATGTGTGTACATTCCATAAATGTTGTGAACTTTAATGAAATATCCAAGCCTAAACCTAAACCTCACATTAATTTCAACTCAAGAGAGATTGTTGATGCACCCAATGAAGCATTATACATTAGTGCAAAAATTAAAGGAAAGTTCTCATGAGGAATACTTATTGATCCATTATGTATGGTGAATGTTATTACTGAAGAACATCTTTATACAGTAATTTTATCAAGATACTTATGAGAAATTTGATGTTATGATTAAGGTGCATGATGGCTTTATTTGTTCCAATATAGGTTCCATCACCCTTCCTGTTGGAGTTGGCAATAAGTGCTTAGTGTTGGAATCAAGGAACACTGAGAGGGGCTGGTGAATCAGTGTTTTGCAATTTTTAACTATTAAATTGAACTCTCAACCACTTAATGCATATGAATAAAATAAATATGCAAGAACATAAACCAAATAGCCACAACACCATAACAACAAGATTTTTATACGTGGAAATACGGTTAAGGGAAAAGCCATGGTGGGGATGAACCCACAATATAAATATACTCTACAGAAGTATACAAATATTATATTAGAGAATGTAAATGCATTCAGGCACACTGCCTAGAGTTCACTACTCAAACAAAGGAGGCTCACTGCCTATAAATCTATTAAAGTATATTACTAAGGTATGCGAACTAAAAAGTAGCATCTACAAATGCTTGATGATAGTTCCAGTTAAGCTCAATAATCACATTTTTCATATTTATCTCACTCCGTTATGTTCTACTGGTCTCTCATGAATCTGGAGCATATATCTCTGACCTGCGCGTGTGAAACCGTGCACACTCGATCACATAACCTTTTCGCGTACCCACTGATGTCCAAAATGATCATAACAATTGGTCTTATATATCTACAACACATAATCATATCGGCTATATGTCGGCTCAAGAATATTTGACATATTCACCAAACGTACATGAATTGTCAGTTGAATCCGATCTCTAATGCATATGCAGACCAGAAAGAATTGTCCATGTGCTTCCCATATATCGGCTAAACAACCTCGAACATAAAAACAATCGTCAAAACTTCTCCATCAAATCCACACAATGATAAATTATACAAGTCGGCCATAGTTCACTGTTCAACCCAAAACCGATATACTGGATCTCCTATCTTGCACAACAATTATCACCGGAGGCTAAAATCATGGAATAAGGTACTAAAGACATTTATAAATCTTCCCTTATCTCCACAACATAAAATATTCAATTGAAATGAAATATCAATCAAGATACTATACTCTACCAAACACTCTATTCTAACTTGCCAGACTTAACCAAATTTTCACTCAAACTTTCGATATAAGCAAATCATTCACTGCAGATGAGAATACTGACCTGAGTTGCCATCAATGACATCACCTGACCAACTGTGCAATGTCTCATGCCAACAATCTCCCCCTTTGGTATTGATGGCAACACTTAGTGAAAAATGATTATGTCAGAATCAATACCAACATATGAATACATTGGAAAACTCAGAAACTTGAAATTTCGGAACTCCCCCTGAGATGAATGCAACATTTTTCAATTCTCTACATTCCCCCTTTGACATCAATGGAAAAGGTAGGAATCTTCATGCCAAGAATTTACACAAAAAATCTATATACATATGTACGCACAGACCTTTACATGAACATAAAGATATCTGAAAAAGTGCTCTTCAATGAACTCAAGTGACTATGCCAACCTTTCTTAAGGCACTCCAAAACTGAGATTAGGCCACTGAAGAGATATTATTGCATTTCTATTGACTAAAGCTCTACAGGATCATTTGTGGCAATAACATCCTGAGCTTCCTTCAATGCACTGAGCATGGTGTCTAACTTAGGAGTGATGAGGCTTCAAATCTCACCTACTTTGCCAATAATATTCTCCTTTTCATGGCTTAGATTATTGATCTTTTCAAGCAATGATATAACTTGAGTTTCCTGACTGGCTACCAAGACTGACAAAGGATCAAATGACTGAGATATACCTACTAGTAGCTTCTCATTCTCCATAATTTATTTCTTAATGTCTACAACAAACTTAGAAATCGATAAACAAGACTTGTAGACATTTCCACCTTCAGATAAGACATCTTGGATACCTTTCACACATGTGTCTAACAAGCTTCTATAATTAGCAATCATCTTTTGTATCTCATGAATCTCTTGGTATCAAAATCATTCATGACCTTAATCTTTGTTAACTTCTATAAAGATTCAAAATGAGTACTCACAAAGTTAATTAAGTTCTTAAGCTACCTGGATGGAGAATCTAAAGTGTCCTTGACATATGTAGGCATTATCTTTTGTAGGACACTGAATGCAAGATTAAGCAACTCACTATCCTCAATATGATATTTCAAAATTTCCTCTCTAGCCTTAGCCTAAGAAAATGTTGTTAACTTCAATTTTTGTATAGGAGAGAAGGTGGCTAAGTTATTAGGCCCTTGGGATAGTGTTGGATCATCAAAAACTTTCTTATCATTCTGAAGAAAATCTTTCACATCCTCTGTAGTGTCTCTTGCTTCAACCTTTTTATCCCCAACATCAATTTTTGCTTTAACCTCTTTCAGACTTGCATCATCAACCAGAGCTTGAGCCTCCACAGATGGAATTGAATCCATAGGCTGATCTAGAGAATTTTGTGGATCCTCATCCTCATTTCCTTTACCTTCCTCCTCTTCACCCTTATTCAGCTCATCCTGGTGCTTATCTTTATCTACATCTTCCTTTTCCGGAACAGAGGAAATGTCTACATCAGCTTGATCATCTTTTGGTTGCTCTTTTTGCATTGTCGGAGCTGATGAAACAACATCATACTGATTATGTTCCAAAATTGGCTTCAAAATATTTTCAGTATCTTTTATTACCTCATCTATTTGCCCAATCATGAGTTTGTTTATTCTAATTTTTCTCCTGAAATGCTTTTGGGCTTCCTTAAGTATTCTCTTAACCTCTTCTACTGCTATTACCATACATAAATTAACTATCACATACTCCTTTAACCTATCATCTTCTACCTTTGTAGTACCTCTTCTCAATTCTAATAGGTTATATAAACTTTTAGGAATATCTGACATGATCTCAATGAGAGCCCTATTAAAAATGTTTAAATACTTTACAAGAGCTTCTTCTAGAGTTCTTATCCTAGCATCATCAAACTTGTCATAAAAATCAGAAAGAGGCTATAGATTACGTTGCACTATTAAAGCTTCCTCAACCTATTGGACTCTCATCCCAGGCTAATCAGAATCTATCTTCACTTTCTTGTTGGTTTTAACATCACCGGAGGGCTTGTCCTCAGAGACTTTTGTAGCTTTGGTGCCCTTGGTCTTTTTTTTTTTCACCTCTTCATCAGACCCAGTCTCCTCATCATCCTTTATAGTCACATATACTCTTGTTTTCTTCTCTTTCTTTCTTTTTTCACCTTTATCGGATGGCTTGGTTGGTGATTTAGCAGATTTGGCTAACTCGGCAGAACCGGAGGAGGGAGAAGTGCTTCTAATTTGCCTTGGATTAGGAGGCTTCTAGACCAGTTGGTTAAACTTTTACTAGCTTCTCTACTTACTGGAATCTTTTCCTGGCCTCCCAAACTTATTCCTTTAATATTCCAATACTTTCTACATATTCTTCTATGTGCTTCCTCAATTTCTTCTGTATTTCCAGCTTCTTGATTTTAGAATATAGTTGTAAGTCCTTTTCAGTAAATGTTCCAAAACTTTCTTCTAAAGGATCTATCATTTTTCTCAAGAGATATTGAGCATATAGCTCAAGAATTTTCTCCTCGACTTCATGCCCCATGGGCATGATCCAAACAATTTTAGGATCATCTGCTTCCATTAGGAATTGGTATGTATCACCAATAAAGTAAATAGTATCCTTATACTTATCAACATTAGATTTAGGGATTCTCTCCCTATCCTGCATTGCACTCTGAAAACTTTTGAAATGTCCCCATAGAGCGGCTTTCTGAGTCGTGTTGTCACCAACATTGTATAACTATTCTCTGATCCGAACAACTATCGGTCTATCATATGCTCATTGCACCTGACCTATTCCCAGAACCTCATACATGAAATAAAAGAATAAGACCAGAATTAAATTACCATATATATTTGAAAGTATGCTTCTTGTCCTATTTGATCTTTGTGAGGTTCTTCATCAGGTTACTTGAAAGCAACTCACATAGATCATACTTCTTGTCTCCCTAGATCATCTCATAAGTTGTATAAATAGCAGTACTAGATATTGAATTCTCCTCGCCGGAGCTGTAAATCTTGTACTTGATAACCATGGAAGAAAATCTTACATCATCATCAAGTATCATTTATAGTCATAGTCCTTATGTGAAATTTTAAACCGGTTGCATTGGTGACAATCAGGTTCTTCATAGATTTCAAAGTAGGCAAATTACCAGTTGAGCATAACCTTGTTACAACCGTAATGGCACTCTTGGTGATTTTGAATGGATTTGTTTACCACATAAACTCATTGTGCATCCTACTAAGCACATACCAAACCCACTCGTGTTCATTGAGCAATGAGAATTTGACAAACTATACAAAAGTTTTCTCTTCCAACACTTTGGATTCTGGTTTTAGCCTAAAATTATTATCTATCAACTGCTTATTCTAGAGATTCAACAAATGAGAGCTTCCTAAATCCTCGAGGTTGCAATGAGTATAAACCCTAATATCTTCGATATACAGAACACTATATGGAACTGATGAGAATGCAATATGCAGGTCTACTTCAGCAGATACAAATGAATGTTTCTTGATAATTGGTCGGACTCTCTTAGTGATATCAACAACTAGAGGTATTGTCATTTCAAAAATTCTTCATTTGACAAGTTTTGTAGATAATACTTTGCTTGTTGGATTAGGGTTTCACACAAGAATCTCCTTCATGCTTTGATCTCTCAAAAATCCTTCTCGTAGAGCACTCTCCTTCTCTTCTCTCAAATGCAAAGTGATAAATGAAGAAGTAAAGTTGCCTTTTATCACTTGCATATCTATCTTTTAGGGTGCAATAAATGTGTTTTGCCCTAAACCTTTTGGATATTCATATGTGGATCTTCATTATTGCTCAAATTTTTTAGAAGATCACCTCAAATCATCTACAATAGCCTAATACAACTTTGTCAACATTCTAGATTCAGGTATCATTTGCTACAGGGGCATAGGATTTACATGCAAACTTCCCCTAGGCCAGAGGCCTTAATTCAGTTCTCAGATCAATTTCCAACACTGGATTCAGATGTGGATCCACTCACTGCATCAGTATCACTCTTCTTAACCCATGTCTTCTTCATTTGATTTTGGATATCATCCACTTTCTCTTTGCCTTGATCATCTATTTAAACATTCTTATTCTTGTCTCCCAAACCATTTCTATTCATATTCTTGCTTCTGTAAAATCTTGCAATATGACCAAATTTGTTGCAGTTGTAGCACACTACACTTCCTTGTCTAAGCCTGAAATTCCCTTGATTTCCTCTTGATCTACACTGATTAGCAATGTGTCCAAACCTACCACATGCATAGCATCTAATATTCCTTGTATTGAAAGATTTATTCATCACACTTTTGCATTCATTTGACTTATGTCCATACTTACTGCATTTAAAACATTGACTGGAGAAAGATGGACCATTATGATTCATCTCGTTTCTACACTGAATTACTTTATGACCAAATTTGTTGCAAACAAAACAATTTCCATTGAAATTTTGAGCATTAGGTTGTCTTACCAGAGACCTTTTAGTTTTGTTATTCTGATTTGCTGACTTAGGATTGTTTTGACCAAATCCATAGCTTTCACTTTTCTCAAATCCAAGACCTTGATTGCCATCTCCACTCTTCTAGCTTCCAAGCATTTCATCAAGCTTAGTTGAGCTAATCTTGAAATTATCCTTATACTCATTTGCAGTAGCAAGTTCATCCCTAAGAATGATAATATACCTTTCAAGCTCTTCCTCATTGTTTTTGGATTGTTGCAGTTCAAGCTTCAACTGATAATTCTCACAAATAAGTCTCCAACATTCATCAGATCTATCTTTTAGGGAATGAGAAATATTATCCTCATTATTCTTCCTTTCTTCAATCTCCTTTGTCATCCTCATCACAATAGATTCCATCTCATGCTTCAAGGCTGCATTTTCTTTCGAAAGTTTCGCACATTCTTCTGATTTCTCCTTCAAGGCTTTATTTAGGTGACCATCTTCCATGCATTTTCTTTCCTTTTGCTTTAGCTGATCAACAAGTTCCTTTCTCTTTTCCCTAGACATATTCACTTTCTCTTTCAATGATTGAATGAAATTCTCAGAATCCTTAAGATTTCCTTGCAATTCTCGAACTTGAATTTTGGACTGAGCAATATCATAAAGTGCAACAAGAAGCTAAGGTTGAAGACCACTAGAATCCATTGAGTCACCTTCCCGGATCTTCTTCGATCTGTTAAACTTCTTTCGAGGAGCTAGACTTTGATACCAATTGTTAGAATCAAGGAACACTGAGAGGGGGGGGGTGAATCAATGTCATGCAAATTTTAACTTTATTAAATTGAACTCTCAACCACTTAATGCATATGAACAAAAGAGAGATGTAAGAACATAAACCAAATAGCCACAACACCATAACAACAAGATTTTTATACGTGGAAATCTAGTTAAGGGAAAGACCACGGTGGGGGTGAACCCACAATATAAATATACTCTGCAGAAGTATAGAAATATTACAAAGGGGAATGCACATGCATTCAAGTACAGTGCCTAGAGCTCATTGCTCAAACAAATGAGGCTCACTAGCTATAAATATATTACAGTAGATTACTGATATGCGAACTAAAAAGTAGCATCTACAAATGCCTAATGATAGTTTTGGTTAAGCTCAATATTAACACTTTTCACACTTGTCTTACTCTGCTATGTTCCACTATTTTGTCATGAATCTAGAGCAGAGATCCTTGACTTGTGCACGTGAAACTGTTCACGCTTGATCACACAACCTTTTCGCATACTCATTGATGGCCAAAATGATCATAGCAATCGATCTTATATATCTGCAACACACAATCATATCGACTCTATGTTGGCTCAAGAACATTTAACATATTCACCAAACATGCATGAACTATCAATTGAATTTGATCTCCAATGCATATGCGGACCAAAAATAATTGTCTACACTCTTCCCATATGTTGGCTAAACAACCTTGAACACAAAAACAATCACCAAAATTTCTCCATCAAATCCATACAAGACATCCATACTTCATTGTTCAACCCAAAACCGATATACCGGATCTCTTATCTTGCACAACAATTATCACTGGAAGATAAAATCATGGAATAAGGTACTATAGACATCTATCAAGATTACCTTAGCTCTGCAACACAAAATATTCAACCGAAATGAAATATCAATCAAGATACTATATTCTACCGAATGCTCTCTTCTGACTTACCAGACTTAACCAAATCTTCACTCAAACTTCTGATATAAGAAAATCAATCATTGCAAATGAGAATGCTGACCTGAGTTTCTATAAATGACAACATCTGACCAACTGTGAAATGTCTCATGCCAACACATAGATGTTACCTTTTCTATTATTCCTACCTCTGACCAATATTGTGTGAAGTTGGGTCATCCTTGGCTACATTCCATGAAATTTATTCCTTCTACCATCTTTTAATGTTTGAAGTTACCTCATGATGGGTACATTATCATGATCAACCATATTCTTTATAATCCATTAGCAAGATGTGGAAACTTTACTCTAGATTTATTTTTGACTTATAAACTTGAACATTTGAAATGCCAAGAAGAAATCATTTTCTTATCTTATAAAAAATTCAAACATGAAAGTATATTGGCCTTAAGTAAACCTAAGGATCCTTCACATATGGATATTCCTCCTCCTCATCCTAGACTTGGACCCCTTCCTACCTCTTCTATTCCTCCCATATTTGTCGTGGTCTCACCTCCTACACCCTTTAAAGGAAATTTCCCAACATCTTGCATCTCTCACCCTACTAAGGTTTATTTTGTTCCCCCCCCTACAAGGGAAGAAAAGAAGCCTACATTGATTGATCTCCAACCTCCACAAGTTTCAAATCAAACCAAGAGAAATCATAGTGTAAGAGATCGCCAATGAATATGTCATGCCAAGGCTCATTAGCTTGCTTCCCTAGATATTTCCTCCCTTAAGATGCCAAATATTATCTTGATCTCATTTTTTTAACAGTTGCCTAGCCCTAGGGTGGAGATTCATCATAATCAATTGTATCATCATAAATTCTACAATTTTATTAGTGTGTCTGATTTCATACTCTCCTAGCACATATTTTAGTATTTCCCTTTCCTCTATGCATTATAAGACCACCATTGTAATTAAGTAATATTATATTAAATATTATGGGTCTTATTTTACTTTATTACATCATCACACTATTATTCAGGCCCTTAATTGTAGGTGTGCCCTTTATTATATTATCTAAATTTATCCTTAATGTTACCCTAATTTCATCTCTCAAAGAATATTTCACATACCTATGCATTATGGTTTGATCCACTGAGATGAATTTGGCATTAGAGCCCTGTTATCTCGCATCCTCGGAAATTTGAAAAAGAAGTGATAGAAGCGGGTAGTATACGACGTGGTCCCATACTTTTAGCTTGAATTTTGGAAGGATAATAAGGCGATCATAACCTATCCAAATCCTGCTTCGTGTCAAATTATATCAATTCTAGGTTAGCCTAATGGTGATTTTAATTATGAAATCCCTATATAAGGCATCCTTCTCAATTCATTTCCAACATCTAATCTTATGCTAATATTATCATCAATTAAAGAGAAAATCATCTTCCTCAAGATAAAATTTGATTGAAGGAGTAACAAACTACATCAAGGCATCTTCATCTTATGTTTTATTTTATGCTTTCATGATGGATTTTATGTGATTTATCATGTTATTGCATCAACACATAGAGGACTTATCTTAGGAACATTGCATCACCTATTGAAGATATAATCATCTACATTCAAGCATTTTAGTTCCTTCCCCTCAAAAGGCGAGCTTTTCAATTCAATTCTATAGCATCCTAGAATTGCAACCCTTTGCAATTTTGACAGTATTGGGTCCCTACCTTAGCATTTGTGCCCCTTGGCCTAATTGATACTTGATTATGCTTATGCCCCTCATGTATTGCACCATTTAAAAAAATTTCCCTGCATTTGGCACCTTGTCCTAGCCCCAAGATAGGGTAGGACCAAGGTGTCACACCTTGGGCCTCACTAGGACCATGGCACCATGCCATGGTCCTCAGTTTAGGCCCCTCAAAAACCCAATTTATCATTTGAAATTTGAGCGGGATTCCTAGCTCCATGTCGGCTCATGTCAAAAAAATAATTACTTTTTTCGACAAGCAAGTATAAAAGGAGGATCTCCCCTCTCATTTAGACATCTACGCATATGAAATTCAATTTGTAATCAAGCAATCAAGTATTCCAGAGAAATTGAGAAGCAATCAATCTTTCTTCAAGCATTGGAGTAGCAGTAAAGTCAAGATTCAAGCATTGAAGTAGACATTTTCATCTTATTTTGTTGAAGACTTCATGAAACCCTAATCCTGTGTAAAGACAAACAAATCTCCACAAGGAGGTATATCACTTGATTTTCAGTCATTATGCAGTATCTCCCTCAAAAGGAGAATCTTTCGTTACAACATTTTTAATTATCGTTATCTCAATTTTATGGTTATTTCCAAAACCAGGGTTTGACTTAGGCAAGCCCCTATTCCCAACCTATTTCCCTTTCTTTCTGTGTGTAGGTAGCAGGTATGGAGTTGTGAACTTCATAATCGACATTATTTGCAAAGATGAATCAATTTCCTTTTGGTATACGAAAAGTTCGAAGGACCATGGTGACAAGTGCCACATTCTTGACATTTTTGGTGCAGTTTCAAGGATTAGATGCGAGTCTGCGAATATTTCTTAGCTCCAGGTGCATAGCTCAATCCTGCATTTGTAGCTCATTGTTTTCATGTTTTTACCTTCATTTCCAGAACTTTATCTAAATTCAACAATTCAATTTACAAAAGAGGAAACCTCCAAAGGAATCCAATCAATATTAATCTTAATCCTTACTGGTTTTTGACTAAATCTATTGGATTCCCCCTCTTTTGAATGCAATGATCAACCCAAGCAAAAATTAGTGGTTTTATCCCTCTAATGGTGGAAACCCTAATTTTTCACCATTACATTTTGGTAAACTCGACTCCTTACACCTTTAATTCTGATTTATGTTCTTAGATCTTTGTATTTATGTAATTTTAAATTCAAGTTTGATTTCCTTGCAAATTTAAAAAAATTAGAGGTTAATTTCACAAAAACCCTAATTTTAAATTTCAAATTGAGCTTGTAAATTTGTTAATTCAGATTAACTATTTCAGATCTGAGTATTTTTCAATTTCAAAATTTAAATTTTTGTCTACAAGTCAAACTTTAAATCTAAGTGGTTAATTTCAAAAACCCTGATTTTAAAAACTTTCAAAATTGAACTTGTGGGTTGTTTAAATTTTGAATTTGTCATTTTAGAGATAATTCAAATTCAAAATTGCAATCTTAGATCAAATTTAAAATTTAAATTTTAAAAATAATTGATTAATTTCAAGAACCCTAATTTTTAAGTTTAAATTAGCCTTGGGGGTGTTAAAATTTGAAAAAAAAAATTTAAACAAGAATTGAATTGAAAGTATTAGAACAAAAAAATTAGAAATAAAATGGACAAAATAGCATCAAGAGAAATCTCTATATCTCCAATATATCCAATATGAAAATACAAGCAAGGTATCGTGTTTATATAGACTCTAGTGAGGGGTGAAGGTGGCAATATTGGCCAATGAGGAGAGACCTCCATGATGGTCTAAACATAGTAAATTCACGTCCTCATAGAATGACGACACCTCAATACCAACTGTCTTAAGTAAGAAAGCTTAATTAAAGTGTAGGAAAAACCTATGAAAAGGGAAAATAATAAACTCAACTACGAAATAAAAAACCTACACTAATAGCCCCCCTTAAGAATACCTTAGGTGAGTGAAAGTATGGGTCCCAACAAATGAATCTTGATGAGGTACCCATGTACAAAGTATCCCTCCAAACAAATAACAAGGTCCACAACAAAAGAGAGTACCCCCCCTTGCCCCCCCCCCAAAAAAAAAAGAAAAAAAAAAGAGGGATAGAGAGAGAGAGAATTAAGAAGTCCCCCCAAAAGAGGACACTTATCGCACCCCAAGAAAATCTCTCAAATGAATGAACTTTCTCTCAACGAAGGGTTTGGTTAATATTTTTGCATTTTGATATGATGTCTGACAATATTGAAGATCAATAACCTTCTCATGAATCAACTCCCAAATGTAGTGCATGTGAATCTAAATATGCTTGGTCCGCTGATGACAGACCAAATTGTGAGAAATCTAAATGGTACCCTGGTTGTCACAAAAGATGACTATAGGCTTTCAAAATGGAATTGCCAAACTCCAGTGAGAATATGTTGAGGCCATATGACCTTAGTAGCAACATTAACTGCTCCTCAATACTCAGCCTTAGTAGATGAAAGAGCAATAGCAGATTGCTTCTTTATCGACCAAGAAATTGGAGCAAAACCAAGAGAGAAGCAATACCCCGAAGTAGACTTGCAATCTTGAGAATCACCCACCCAATCTAAATCTATATATCCCACCAAGTCAATATCCATGCACATTGCATATCGAGTCCCATAACTATGAGTTCCTTGTAAATAGTGAAGAATCTGCTTAGTTGCCTTCCAATGTAGCTCATGTGGCTCCTACATGAACTTGGAGACCAGGCCCACAACATATGAAATATCAAGCCTCGTGTGAGTCAAACATATAAATCTTCCAACCAATTGGTGATGCAAGGTAGCATCCACCAAGGGTAAGGAACAAGAAGCCTCAAGTTTGACCCTTGATAGAAATGGAGTCGATGTAGGCTTACATTTAGCCATGAAAAATCTAGAGAGCATATCAAGAGTGTACTTAGGTTGTGCAATGAAGATACCAAAAGGTAACTGAGTGATCTCAAGCCCTAAGAAGTAGTGGAGTAGGCCTAAGTTTGACATCTAAAAATGATCATGAAGGGCAGTTTTCACTACCTTGATGCAGGATGAGTGACTCCCTATGATCAACAAGTCATTAACATAGAGAACAAGGAAGGTGAGAGTATCCTGCTGCAAAATATAGATGTTTGGATCAAAACAGCCCTGAGTGAACTCAACTAACAAAAGGAAGGAGTCCATCTTGGCATACGAGGCCCGAGGGGCCTATTTAAAGCCATAGAGAAAGGCAAAAAACAAGTGAAGGATCTTGGATGAATCGATGTGGTTGCTCCACATATATCTCCTCCTGAAGGTCACCATGAAGAAAAGAAATATTCACATCCATCTGATGAACTTCCCAGCAATGGGTTGCAACAATAGAAAGAACAAGTCAAATGGAATTCATATTAGCGAATGACGCAAAAGTCTCAAAGCAGTCAATCCCAAGAACCTGGGAGAATCCTTTGGCAACTGGGTGAGCCGTATGCTTATCAATTGACCCATCTGTAGAAAATTTTGTTTGATAGATCCACTTGCACCAAATCATTTTTCTTCCATTAGGAAGAGGGACTAATTCCCAATTATGGTTCCTCTAAGGAATTAAACTCCTCCTACATAGCAGCATCTCACTCAAGGAAACTTGAAGCTTCTCAAAAGGACTATGGATCTAAATATATAACAAAGAAGAGATGTGGAGCATGCTCTAATTGTGACCTTTTTATTCTCTCCTTTGAAGGATCACCAACCCAATCACCAGCTAACTCCAATGTCCGACGAGCCCAAAGTGGCCCAGTAGTCAGAGAATAAGGAGAATCTGGAGGAGAATCATCACCCTCTGAATGATGACTAAGAGATGACGAAGATGAATCCTCATCATCATCATTTGAAGTGGAGGAAGAAGACTCGTCAGAAGGATTAGGAGGTTTAAAATCCTTAGAAGAACTATCATCATGAATTCGCAATGTCTCCATAGGAATGAAAGGTGAAGAAGTGGCATAAGAAGAAATGGAGGTATCCTCCTCAAAACAAACACTTCTCTCAATGCAAATCTCATGTGTGGTACGATGGAGAAGCTTGTAGCCTTTGACACCATCTGGATACCCAACAAATATGTAAGGCTTTCCCCATGGATCCATAGCCTTGCATTTCTTTATTGGAATGTGGGCGCATGCAGGAGACCGAAACACTTGGAAGTGTTTTATTGTGGGATTCTGACCGATCTAAGCTTGAAAAGGAGTTACCCCTTTCATATCTTGATGAAAAACCTGATTTTAGATATAACATACACAATTGATGGCCTCTGCCCAATACCAAGGTGTCAATGATCTAGAGTGAATCATACAATTATCCATTTCCTTCAAGGACCAATTCTTATGTTTTGCAACTCCATTTTGTTGTGGAGTGTAGGGAATTATGTGTTCAAGATCAACGTCGTCTAAGATACAAAATTGCTCGAACCTCTAGTTGACATATTCCCCCCCATTATCTGTACATAGAACCTTGATAGTTTTCCCTAATAGTTTCTTTGCAAAGGCTTTGAATTTTTTAAAAGATTCAAAGACCTCTGACTTTTGTTTCATAAAATATACTAAGGTGTAATGGGAAACATCATCAATGAATGTCAACATATTATGCCCTGCTGAAAGAAGGATGTGGAAATGGTCCAACCAAATCACTGTGTACTAGCTCCAAAAGCTATGTGGCTCTCCATGCTTTGCCTTTATCATTTTTTTCTTCAAGATGCTTTCCAAGAATGCATCCTTGACAAAATATCTAAAAAAATCTAATAGAAGGCAACCCTGTAACCATGTCAAGTTGTCTGAGCTATTGCAAGTTGCGGTAGTTCAAGTGGCCAAACCGTTGATGCCACAAATGAACCACCTCATCTTAGTGCATGAGAAATGGAAGTAAGGAGAATCAGGAATAAAGTAAGAAAAGTGATACAATCTGGATTGATGATCTGTCTTTCCCACTGCAATTGTAGACCCATTGTGCTTCTCACTAACTATCATTGTGTCTAGAGTGAACTCAAATCACTTGCCAAAGCTAGTGTGAGTTATCTAATAGATAGATAGGAGATTAGTTGACAAAGATGGAACACAAAGAACATCCTAAAATGTTCCTTTTGCCATGTCAACATACCCTCTCCCATTCACCAGGAGTGTCATCACTCAATAGAATAGATGGCATAAAACATGACTCCAAGGAGGGAAAACTATCTTGTGATGAATCCATGTGGTGCAAAGCACCCGGGTCAATAATCCAGGAATTAGGTTGTGAAGCAATGGCAACTAGGGCCTTTCCCTTTGGTTTTCCGTTACTTGTGTCATTTGAAGATTCTTGAGATGAACTTGGTTTGATAGAACTTGTGTCAACATGACCATTCTTCTTATAATAGGAATACTTAGTTTTTTCCTTCTTGGGCTTATCACCTTTTGAAGAAGATGCATCATTAGCTTCTTTAGGTGCAGTCGGTTTTTGTTCTTGCTTCTTTTCTCCTTGGTTATTTTGTTTCTTTTCTTTCTTAGAAGACCCTTTTTCATCTTTTGTGCTCTGATTTGCAGCCAAGGCATGAGATTTAGAGGGCTTAATTGTGCCCATTTGAATCATCTTATCTTGTTCTTTTGTGAGTTCATTTGCAAAATCTCCAAGAGAAGGAATTTTATAGCTGGTTCCTAAGGCACTTTTTGTGGCATAGAGTGTAGAAACAAAAATTGAATAGTTTGGACCAAGCTTGGAAAGAATACTTAGAATCAATTGTGAATCTTTCTTGTCTATCACACACGCCTTCAATTGCAATTTTATAGCTTTTAGTTTTATGAAGAAGTCCTCAATCATATCAAAATTACATGGATTTAACCCTATTATCTCATTCTCCAATTGGTGTCCCCTTAAATCATCTTGTTTACCAAACAACCCTTCTAAAGTTGTCCATACATCATTCAGAGTTGTCGCAGATTCAACATGAAAAAAAAGATCAAGAGATACAGACATGCATAGAGTACCATAAGTTTCATCACATTTGTTAAACCATTTTGGCTTCTTTGCATTGTGATGGTATAGTTTCAAGACCCATAGTTACTCTAAACAACCTCAAATTCATAAGATAGATTGTCCTTTTTGACTTCCACCCATAGTAGCTATAGGGTGTGAGTATTGATACTGTAGTTTGATCCATTTTAATGCAAAAAGTAAGATTGTTTGTTGTGCACAAAATGAGAAAGCAAATATCAAGGCAATACACAAGACACCCCACCCTTTTCACTTAATCAAAATGACCCCCCTCCCCCAAACCCCAAATTGGCACTTTATAAGTTAGTAAGTTTACAATTAAAAATAGGACCATTAGATGGGAAATGAAAAAATATGCACTTTTGCAAAAAACGAAACTCAATTCCAAGCTACCAATCAAAAGTTACAACTAAAACAAATTCTCGTAAAATGGCTTATATTTTAATACATCAATACTTTAAATATTAAAATTGCAATTTGCCAATAACAAAAATGGCCTTCAAACCACCTATTGGAATCGGGGTGGAATATAGAATCCAATGATGTGATTTGCAAGGGGGAATTGGCCTCTTGCCAACTCAAGCCTCACTCTTTGACTTTGACAAGTGAAAAGAGGAGTAATAAAACCTTCAGTATTCATGCATAGACAAAAAATCACCAGATTTTGGTGTCTTATATCAATAAAAAATGGGCAATAAACTTGGCAAAATGATACTTGCGCCATAATAGGGCTATGGGACAACCATTTAAGACTGCAAACAACAAGAATACACCAAAAAATTGATGAAAAAATATTCTCTAAAAAGAAAAACACCCCTCCAGAAAATAAATTTTTGCCAGAGCCTCTGGTGTCCAAATATGGACAATCTCTATTTGAAAATAGAGGTTTTTGGGCCTTCCAAACACAATGGAAAGGTCTATTTGGCCTCAAAATGTCTCATTTGAAAGTTGTCTTCTAGATCTAAGTTGCAAACCCTTGTTTCGCAGCTACAACAATTGACCTCCAATTTTGGTGAAACGAAAAATCAATCTTCACTTTCTCGAGTCTGCTAGACATAATGGAACATAAATAAATCTTCCCAGAATCTTCCAGAATGCTACAGTTTCCCAGATCAAGAGAAAGACAAACATGCAATGACAAGGATTATCAGATTTTCATAAACCCTTGATGTTCTCCAGATTCTATGCAACACAAGAGTAAAAACAATAGAATTTTAAAAGATCACTATAGAGATCTAATCATTCAAAGCATGGTCTGATACCATGTTAAAATCTGAAAAAATAGTTTTAAACCAAAATCGAATTAAAACTATTAGAACCAAAAAACCGAAAATAAAATGGATAGAATAACAATACTAGAGAAACTTGATGTGAATTCTTAGTAGCAGAATAGCATTAAGAGAAATCTCTATATCTCCAATATCCAATATGAAAATACAAGCAAGATAGCGTGTTTATATAGACAAGTGAGGGGTGGAGTTGGCAATACTGACCAATGAGGAGAGACCACCATGATGGTCTAAACATAGTAAATGCACGTCCCCATAGTACGATGACACCTCAATACCCAATTGTCTTAAGTGAACATGCTTTATTAACCTAAGAAAGCTTAATTAAAGTGTAGGAAAAACCTAGGAAAAGGGAAAATAATAATCCCAACTAGGTAAATAAAAACCTATACTAACAGTGGGTTGTCCAATTTTGGATTAATCATTGCAATTTCAACTTTAGATCTAATTTTAAATTTTAATATTAAAATTAAGAGATTATTTTTTACAAAGACCTAATTTTAAATTAAGTTTTCTAGTAGGTTGTATAAGTTTTCACAATTATTCTTCATCTTTTCAAAATCACAAATCAATTTGCTTATTTAATTGAACAATCATTTTTACAAAATCTTGTATTGTTCAATTATTTTAAAATTCAATTTCCAAATCTCAACATTCAAAATTCAAATTTCAAAATTGTAATTTTCCTCCCTTAGTGCATGAGTTTTACTACTATTATTTCACCATATAATATCCCCGTGAGAATAAGTTGTATAATTAAGGCTTTCCAAGGTTTAATTACTGAGTAGATGGAGCCTAATCTGGATAAATTATTCAATGAGGATGTTGGTGGTTCTTCCAATCCTACAAATGACATCATTTATCCTAATTCTTTACATAATTATCATGATGAAGATTAATCACTAACTAGGGTTTATGTTGACCAATTGGCAAATATTGATAATTAATTAAAAAAAAATCAACAATGGATGAGTCAACAATACCCAGAAAGTGAAGCTCTATCATTGATTGAAGTATTAAAAAGAATGGTTCAAAGTGATAAATTTGGTGTTGATATCTTGCATGATATTGGTCACATTGTTGATACTAATATCATGTCTATGAAGAGGTGTGCTGAAGTCCTTGGTTATACACAACCTCCTAGTCAAGACAACCAATTTGTTCCTATGACTATACCTATGGCTAGTGTTCCCACTTTTACATCTAATATCATGGCCACTTCCACATAAAATGTTATGTCTCAAGGGGGAAACTCTAAGAATCAAAATTATTTTACACCTCCTACTACAAGCCTTCCATTTGTTACCCAATCTTCTCCAATACCTACATACAATAGTGTTCCACCTCCTTATTCTCAACCCCTGCCTTCATATAACATTATCCCTCCTTATTCTCAACCCTCGCCCTCATGTAACAATATCCCTCCTTATTATCAACCCCTTCATAGAAAAAAGTTACTCCTCCTTCTCATTCCAACATGTCCAACTCCAATCTGTCCAACGAAGCTACCATCAATGACCTAGCCCAAATAGTGTCTTCCTTGCAACAACAAATCACTTCTATGAATCAATCTAAGTATATTGTGCCCACATTTGATGTATCGAGCCCATTATCAAATGAAATTGTTCGTTATGTCCCTCCTAAAACATGTACAAGTCCCTCAATTGGAGCTTTATAATGGAAAAGGTGACCCCTTGACTCATGTGAAAAAAATTCAAACTTTGTGTAGTGACTTTGCTCATGATCAAAGGCTATTGGCTAAATTTGTTTACTAGAACACTTAGAGATAAAGCTTTACAACGGTATTATTCTTTACTTGCTTATTCTATTACTTCATTCTAACAATTGGCTAATGCTTTCATTCAACAATTTTACAATAACATTGGTCCTAAGATTACTTTGATTGATTTGATGCATTATAAGCAAGGTGTTAAAGAAAAAATGACTGATTTTATTGGTATATATAAACATTTGTATTCTCAAAAAAAATTTCCTATGTCCTATCAAGATATTCATTAAATTTTCATTTCTAATTTGCAAAAAGAAATTAGAGACAAACTTCTCTTTTTTGAGATTACTTCCTTTATGTAGTTGTGCATAGTACTTCACAATTATCACCTTACCATGAGTCAATTGGAACAATCCTCTTCAATGGCTTTGAATAATAAAATTGAAAGGGCTCAAAAACCTTTTGCAAAGTTCAAATTGAATAAGGGATTCATCAAATTCAATGACAACAATAACACTATGGTAGAAGCTGCAACAACAAGTGTGCCTCCTTTGTCCAAATACCTTAGAAAATAATTCACTCCTCTTAATGAATCTTTGCAAAGTATAATGCTATTTTTTTACAAAGGAATGTGTTGAAGCTTCCTCCTATTAAACCAATTGAAACAACTAAGCCTTTTTCACCTTCCTTTCATTCCAAAGATTTTTGCCAATACCATCGTCAACCCGATCATGACATTGAAAAGTATCATTCCTTGAGAAGTAAGATTCAAGACTTGATTGATAACAATACCATAGCTATGGCTGGTTTGAATGATAAAGGAAACAAATCCATAGATCCTCCTAATCAAAACCTTCAAATATTCACTAATCTTTTACCTTCCCACTCCACTAATGTGATTGAGATTGATCATCTTGCTTTATCTCCTAATGTTATTGCCCTCGAGTCTAATAATGTGGTGAACCTTATTGATAAAAATGAACATCCAAAAGACATGCATTACATTTGATCCTAGTGAAACTATTAAAGCACCCGATGGTCCATTCTATATCACTACAAGAATAAAAAACATGGAGTTGTTATTGATCTTGCATGTATGGTTAATGTGATAATTGAATAATATCTTTTACTTTACAGTTGCATCAAGTAACATATGATAAATCTGATGTGATGGTTAAAGGCTTTGATGATTTCTCTTGTCATGTTATTGGTTCAATTACACTTCCTATTGAGGTTATGTCTAAATTCTTATATGTGGTCTTTACTATCATTCCTATATCTGATCAATTTTGTGTGAAGTTGGGACATCCTTGGCTCTCTTCCATGAAAGTTATCACTTCTACTATTCATAAATTCTTGAAATTTCTGCATGATGGTAAAATCATAATTGTTAATCATAGCATGTACCAACCTACAATGAGGCATGGAGATGTTTGTCTTGAATATTTTTTGTTCGAACAATTTCATCCTCTTCAAACTAGAAGTGATGTTCTTTTCAAATCCTATCAAAAATGAAAAAATGAAATGATTTTATCCTTGAGTAAGCCTAGAAATCCAACACTTAGTCTTCCTCCAACTAATGATCATATGCCTCTTCTTCAGAATAAGTATATTATTCTTCCTAAGGATAGAAATATTCTTTCTCCTAAGGAAAAATTTATTTCTTCTCTTAAGGATGAGTCTATTCTTCCTCCCAAGTATAGAAAATTTATTCCTCCTAAGAATAAATCTATTCCTACTTCTAAGGATAAAAATATTATTCCTCCTAAGGATGGACCTATTCCTCCTTATGATGGATCTGGTCTCCTTCCCACAACTTATATGCCTTGTTTATATGTTGTGGTGTTGCCTCCCGCTTCTTACAAAGGGAAGCATCTGTCATCTCCTATTTTTCAACCTAAGAGACCTTCTCCTATCCATCCTTCCTTAAAAGAATAAATCAAGCCTATGCCTATTACTCCAACACCTTCACAACCTTCAACTAAATCTAAATCAAACCATTGTGCAAGAGAACGCCAACCAAGATGTCGTGCTAGAGCTCATGAACTTGCTTCTCAAAATAATTTTCGCCAAAGACACCAAATCTTTATATAATATCATTTGTTTATCCTTCTCCTAATCAAGAGGTTCAACCTAATTCTCCAAGATGAAAAATGATTAAAACAAATGATGGTTTAATTTCTATTCCTATTAAAACTCCTATTTTTGTTAATCTTGATGAAAAAATAGGTGAGAATTTTGTTCATGATGAAAATGTTGATCCTAATATTTTTGGTAATTTTTATTCCTATTAAAGCTTCATCTACTATGCTTGATGTGGCTCCTGTTGCATATTGTCCACCTTCCTAAAAAAATGATGAGAAATATTGGGAGGCAGATGACTTGCTTGATTATATCCATTCGTGTTGTAGATTCTCTCTCTCTCTCCTCTCTTTGTTGTTTGTGATCTTCCTCTATTTGTCTCTCAATTCTTCTATTTGTTGTCCCTAGTGTATTCTACTTGAGGATGATGCAAACAATTAAGATCTCTTTTGGTCTCTCCTATGTTGACTCAAAAGACATATGCACCCTTCTTCCATGATGGTTTTTCTTTCTTTGGGGGATGAGGAAAATTCCATGCATATATATACATGATATACATTATTTATCATAAAAAGCATATTGACCCTAGAGTTAAGCAAAACCACCCTATGCTTTGTGTTTTGTGATCATTATCCTTTGATTTGTCCTCTCTTGGAGGCATATTATTGCGATAACATTCTTGTCTTTTTGGGTGTATCCTACCTTAAAGCAATTACTCTCAATGAGGCATACACAATCGCTTTAACGTGGGGGCACATACTCCGCTCAATGATTTTCTCTCTTGCATATCTTGATGATTAGATTACTTAGCAAACTTTGTCTTTTGCTTTATAATTTTGGTATTTCTCTTTTCATGACTCATAGTAAGAGAGCCTTACTAGTTTTTAGTCATGGTTCTCTCTTTCTCTCTTTCTCTTACGATGCCTTGGTGAAATTTTTTCAATGTGAACCCTTTGTACTTTAGTGAGAGTATGATTGACTTCATACTCCCACTAAAGTGGAGGCTAAATTTAGCATCCTAAAACTGCAACCCTTTGCAATTTTATCTACATTGGGTCCCTACCTTAGCATTTGTGCCCCTTGGCACTAATTGTGCTCATTCCCCTCGTGTATTGCACTATTTTTTAGTTTTTCCATGCATTTGGAACCTTGTCCTAGCCCTAAAATAGGGTAGTGTTGATGTAGAGCCAAGCAACAAACTAGGTGATAATATTTTCTCACCCACAACTACTATGTCCAAACCAAGTTGTTTGTTTGTTTAAGGTGTAAAACAACACACCTACCAAGTACTCAACTCACAAAATAAATTGTGTGACAAGATCCATAAAGGATTTGTATCTTCTAGTACCGGTGGGATGGGAACACTCAACCCTTGTGTGAATGGTAGACAATCTTTTGGTACTGGTGGAATGGAAATCTATTGGATTTTGTCTATTGGTGGTCCAACCAACTCAAAACATCCATCAGGTCTGACAGTCAAATGCGCTAGGGGGTATTTGTCTAGTAGCCCTACTGGTTGAGTTTTTCCCGCACAACTAAATAACTTCCAAAGGATAAGAAAACTAAGGGTAGATTAAGATACCCTTTATCTAGTTACACAATTTATTGAAGTCTTATACTCTAACCCCAATTTTAAAGGTCTATGCACTTGTTGTCCTTACTCATCTAATTAAGCCAATTGGGCCTAATTTACAAAGTAAGCACCACTTGTATTAGTCCCCTGACTAAAACAAACACTTATACAAGGTGGGGTAAGATGTCAAACCACCAAATCCAAGGTTTCATGAATTGATCCTCTAGTCACATAAATCTGTCCATTTTAATTAAATGAATATTTGATATTTATTTGATTAAAAATCCACTAGCCATCAGTTAATTAAATTAATATTTAATTAATTCATCTTCAAACATTCTCCTATTAATTAAATAAATTATTCAATTTATTTTAATTAATTCATTATACCAAATTCACAATCAATTAAATAAATAAATCCTATTTATTTCATTTAACCCTTTTCCTCTTTTAAATAAATTAAATAAAACATTTATTTAAACCATTTATTCCCCCCCCACTTGCATTTTCCTACAAATGCAACTTGCACCCATTTATTGAAATAAATGAATTTTATTTTAATTAAAAATCCTATTTTCCCTCACCCACCAAACCCACTTGCAATCCTAACCCCCTTCTAGATTCTTCTAACCCCTTCCTAATTAGCCTAATCCATCCCCTAATTATTGTCACATTCCTAAGCAACTTGGAGTCACTTCTCAAAGACTTCAAAGTCTTTGAAAAGCATTTATTGCTTTGTGTGTTCAACAATTTAACCTTCAAAGTCTTCCAAGACCACTAATGGCTCTTACATGACCATTAATGGCTCTTACATAACCATTTATGGTTATTTCAACTTGCACTCATGGGTCTCCTCAAGCATTTATTGCTTTGACCATGGTTATCCCTTTTGCCTTTGCACAAGAGTTTATACATTGGATAAAAGCTTTATTCTTTGAATAAAGAATTTATACATTCAACTAACCTTGACCTTAACTTCCAAGTTAACCTTCAAGTCATGCCAAGCATTTAATCCTTATTCCCTCTCCTCTCAACCTATCTCACATTGACACTTGTCATCCTGGGATTGGGTTGAAAGCCCTCACATGGATTGAATATCATTCAATCCTGATCCTTGTTGAGATTACTCAATCTCAACCATCCATTGCTCCATTTTTCCTATAAATAGAGCCCATTTCTTCATAATCCAAATCCTGAAAACTTGTATGCATTTAATCTATAGTGAATTTTAGAGAGCATTTTAGCATAATAACTCATATAATTGTCATTTTGGTTTAAAACAAATCATCTTAGTATCTAAAGCATTTAGTATTAGCTTTTCATTCATATTTAGAGCAAATACTTTAATCTTGAATCTCCATAAGCATCCATAGTACAAAAAGCTATTGAGAGGTACACTATTTTGGAACTTGGAGAGGAGAAGAACAAGGAAGGAGAAACTACCAGCATGGTAGAGAGCATTTGGAGGAGCTTAGTTGCTTTTTGTAGATTCCTTAAGTTTTCTTTTTGCCTAGTAGTGTCTTTCTTAATATGCTTGCTTAGGATAGTTCTTAATTTATGACTTTCTAACATCTAACAATTGACTCTTGTTGTTTCTTGTTCAGGTGTTTGTTTATCCTAACATTGTCCTTTTTGTAGAGCATCAAATCCCATCTCCTTTTCCTACTGCAAGTGGTTTTCACTTCTATAGTTCAGGCGGTCACATAGAGATGCCTGCCTAGGGTCAATTCAATCTCCTCGGGCTTGGAGCCTCCCTACAAATCAACACCAAAATCTTAAGGTACAATGGCCCCTATAAAATATTCCCACAAGTTGTATGGTCCTCTGGTGCAAATGTCAGATTAAGGGCATTTTTACAGTAAAACCCTGGGTGTTGGCAGGGTTTGTGACTAGTCGAGATAGGTTTTGATGGATCTCTACAACCCGATTGTTACAAGACCTCAAACTTGATTCAAATGAAAGGTAAGAGAATTCCCTAACTCATCCAATTGGTTTCAGGAATCCAGTAATCTGGACGTATAAAAAATGAACATCGAACACACAAATTTTCAGGAAACTCCAAGTATATTGTATTACTCCAAAAGTCCAAAACATCACCAACTTCAACCAAAAAAAAACCCTAGAACAAATCCAAGTGGGCCTAATGTAGCCTCCTTAACAGTTTCCAACCACTTTTCAACTTTGTAAACCTTGGAGGATTAGTTACCCCTTTTTACAACATTTTGCAATGACAACAAAAGTTGTCATCTTGCAACTTTCAAATTTTGTGACTCCAAGGCGTATTTGGCCTATTCCAAGGATTGGTCTAATGTTTCTAAGACCAATATTTATTTCCTGACTCATGCCTAGACTCCTACTGACCCACATGGTCATTCATCCATTGTGGCTTATAAAATGTAACCATTACAATGCCTTACATCAATTAGGTCTTATTGACTCACAATCCTATCAACCTACTACACATGATGTCAATGTGACAAAGTCATTACATTTTCACCTCATGGGTAATATTAGACTCTTTAGGCTTCATTTGTGTCTTTGGGTGCTCCTACACCAAGTGCCCTAGTCCTCCCTAGGACCATGGCGCCACACCATGGTCTTCCTCATTTTCGGCCCCTCAAAACCCCTATTTAGCATTTTAAATTTGAGCAGGATTCCTAGCTCTATGTCGGCTTATGTTAAAAAATTAATTCTTTATCTCGATGGGAAAGTATAAAAGGAGGATTTGCCCTCTCAGTTTGACATCCACACATATGATATTCAATTTGACATCAAGCAATCAGGCATTCAAGAGCAATTTAGCAACAATTAGTCTTCCTTCAAGCCTTGGAGCAGCAGTAAAGTCCAGATTCATGCATTGAAGTATTCATTTTTATCTTATTTTGTAGAAGACTTCATGAAATCTTAATCTCGTTTGGAGACAAACAAATCTCCACAAGGAGGTATATCACTTAATTTTTTGTGATTATTGAGTATCTCCCTCAAAAATAGAATATTCCATTACAACAATTTCAATTATCTTTATCTCAATTTCATAATTAAAAAATCAGGATTTGACTTAGGAAAGCCCCTATTCCGAACCTATTTCCCTTCCTTTTTGTGTGTAGGAAGCAAGTATGGAGGTGAAATCTTCAGAATCAAAATTATTTGCAGAGACGAATCAATTCCCCTTCAGTGTGCAAAATTTTTAGAGGAAAATGGTGCTAGTATTATGGATGTGTTGCATTAGTTTTGTCATTGATGTCAACACTAATCCTTCTGGAGATCTACATTGTTGATTTGGCACTATGGTTATATTGGTTTACTGTTGAACCGACACATTGTTTTCACCGACAAGATCAGTGACTTATGCACAGTCATCGGTATATTGTTCACCAACAGGTTATATGGTTCACCGGCATAGATGATGACTTGTTATCATCTGGAGATCACTTGATTATGTCGAAGACATGGTTTGGATACTTGGTTTTAGTGTTTTGGTTATTGGTCTAATCGGGTTGACATATTTGTTGTTATTGATAGATTGGTCTAGTTTATAGACTGGTATGCATTATCTATTCCAGATCAGCAAGACTTATTTGTAATTGATTTTATTATAATATTCTTAGTGAGCTGACCTACACATTTGGTCTTAGGTTTTGTATATATGTAAGATCTCATTTGTGAGATGAGAGATATGATATGGTTAAAGTATGGTATTGTAACATGCTATGTGCGAATATTGAAGATCATATAAGCAGACCATAGAGAAGGTTCAAGGAAGGTTTGAAGGTGTTTATTAGAGCTTAACCAGTACTCAATCCACATTGGAGTTGCTATTTTGAGCAGTACATTATTCTAGGATTTAACCATCCTACTGTAGTCATTGCGACTCCCATTTGAGAAGTGTGCTCTAGGCAGTTGGTCTTTTTGCATGTGCAAACCCCATTTGTATACACATACTATCTGTAGTAGTATCATCTGATTGTGGGTAAGGTTTCCCACCGTGGTTTTTCCCCTTATAGGGTTTCCACGTCAAAATCTTTGTGTTATGTGTTTTGGATGTTGTTTCTCTTTCTGTTTCATGCATTAAGTTTCACCAGTATTGTTATTAATTCCTAATTTGTTAATCGACATTAAGTTTGGTTTATCGGTATTAAGTATTAAGTTTAAGTAAGTTATAATTGGTTTGAAATTCATTGACAATTGATTCACCCCCCCGTCTCAGTTGTCCCTTTGGTTCCTTACAATTGGTATCAGAGCCAAGTCCTCTTTTTGTAGAAGCTTAACAGCTTGAGGAGATCCTATGGAAACTAACATTTTTAGGAAGGACAACCTGAAACTTGATGGAACTAATTATGGTATATGGAAGATCAAATGGAGACACATCTGAATTGCATTGGAAGAGATATATGGGAAGTTACAAAGAATGGCTATGTTGGTCCTACTCAGAATCAACCTAATCCATCGACATTGGGCAAAGACCAGGAGAATGATTGCAAAGCAAGAGAAGCACTTTTGAGCACATTATCAGATCATCAAATTATGGGATTATCAGACTGATCTACTGCTGAAGCTATTTGGGATAAATTGGAAACATTGAATGAAGGAGATACCACTGTCAAAATTGCAAAACTGGAATGTTACCGGGTCAGGTATGAAAATTTGAAAATGGAAGAAGATGAAAGAATTTCTGCTTTTTTTGAAAGAATTAATGAAATTGTTTTAGGAATACAATGTTGTGGAGGATCCTTAAGTGAAGATGAAATTGTTTCTAAAGTTTTAAGAACTTTGCCACCGGCATATAAAATGAAAGTAACTTCTATTGATGAGTTGACAACAATGCCTAATACATCAGTATCTAGAGATACCTTGGTTGGAAAACTGTTAGCATTTGAGCTTGAGGAATTTGGTCCTGTTGCAACAATTAAGATAGATTTAGCCTTCAGAGCATCATCATCTGCAACTTCATCATCATCATTTGACAAATCTGATTGGAAAGCACTGTATGCAAAAGAACTTGAATATATCAGAAGGGAAAATGAAGAACCGGAAGAACTTGAAGCGCTATTTGAAAGGAAAATGCCTAAAGGTCTGGTTGGAAGCAAGTATGAAGGTAAAGCACTGTTTAAATGTTTTAATTGCAATAAAGTTGGTCATTTAGCATCTACATGTCCAGATAGAAATGCAAGATTGAGAGAGGAAGCTAAAAGAACATATAAGCCTAACCCTGAATATCAGAGATACATATTTAAGAAGAACATAGATAAATCTTGTTACTATGCTGATGAAGGAGTTACAGATGATTTTGATGAAGAAATGATAGATAGAGGATGGAAATTTGTTGCAATAAAAGAAGATCAACAGACACAACTATTCCACCGGTAGAGCAGAACCTGGTAGCTAAAATTGAAGAGAAAGATGAATGGATCATTGATAGCGGATGTTCACATCATATGACTAGTAGCTTGTTTAATCAAAGGAAAATGCACTATATCTTTGGATGGTAAGCACAGTACTGACAATTTTTATTATGTTGAAGGTTTGAAGCATAATCTTTTGAGTGTTGGTCAATTACTTGAAAAGGGATTTCAGTTACAGTTCAAAAATGGAAAATGCAAAATCAGAAACAAAACTGGATTAGAGACTACAACCGGTAATCAAACTAAAGGTAATATCTTTGATTTGAATAGAAACGATAAGACATGTTTGATTGCACATATTGATGAAATTTGGTTATGGCATAAGAGACTCTGTCATGTAAATTTTGATTGCATTGTAAAGATCAGTTCAACTAAGGCAGTAAGAGATCTACCTAAGATTGTAAAACCTCATAATCTCGTATGTAAGGAATGTCAAATGGGAAAACAAGTTAGAACAACCTTTAAGAGTATTTCTGAGAAATCCAATAATGTTCTTGATTTAATTCATACTAACTTGTGTGGTCCGGCAAGAACAAGAAGCATACAGGGAGATAGATATGTTACGCTAATTATTGATGATTATTCTTGAATGTGTTGGGTTACTTTTCTCAGGAAGAAATCAAAGGCTTTTGAAAAATTCAAGTTATTCAAGGTATTGGTAGAGAATGAAACCGGTAAGAAAAACAAATGTTTGAGATCTGATCAAGGAGGTGAATTTACATCTAAGGAATTTAATACCTTATGTGAAGTGAATGGAATCAAAAGACAACTATTAGTACCCTAGACACCTCAGCAGAATGGAATTGTGGAAAGGAAGAAAAAAACTATTCTGGAAGCAGCTAGAAGCATGATATTGGAAGCAAATCTACCTCATGTGTACTAGAGAGAAGTAGTAAATACAACGGTTTACACTTTCAATAGAGTTCACATCAAAGGTGAAACCGGTAAGACCCCTTATGAAGCATGGTTTGGTAATACTCCTACTCTTAAATACTTCAAAATATTTGGAAACAAATATTATATTAGGAGAGATGAGTATGTTGGTAAATTTGATCCTAGAAGTGATGAAGGAATATTTCTTGGTTATTCATCTAAGAGAAAGGCATATAGATGTTTTATTAAAAGATTGCAGAAGATCATTGAAAGTGCTAATGTGAAGATAGATGAACACTTTAGAGGAAATTCAAGGTCTGTAGATTCTGAACCGGTAGTTGAGATGATCATAAATGAACCAATAAAGAGTGCACCGGTACAGAATGTGGATCCAGTCACACCGGCATCATCAGAGAATTCCATAGTGACTGAAGAACAACATCATGTGAATAAACCCAGGTATGTAAGATTGAATCACTCATAAAATCAGATAATTGGGAATAAGTATCAAGGTGTTATGACAAGAGGAAGACTGGCAAATGAAGAGGTATGCTTAATTTCTCAAATTGAACCAGCATCAGTTCTTGAAGAATGTCAAGATGAACATTGGATAAAAGCAACAGAAGATGAATTAGAACAAATTGAAAAGTTCAATGCATGGACATTAGTTCCCCAACCTAAAGACAAAAATGTAATTGGAACTAAATGGGTATTTAGAAATAAACTTAATTAAGATGGTCAGGTAATCAGAAACAAAGCAAGATTAGTTTGTAAAGGTTATTCATAGAAGGAGGGAATTGATTATAATGAAACATTTGCACTGGTAGCTAGAATTGAGGCAGTTAGATTATTTCTTGCATTTGCAGCTCATAAGAACTATAAAGTATATCAGATGGATGTAAAATGTGCATTTTTGAATGGTGATTTTGTAGAGGAAGTTTAAATTGAACAACCTAATGGATTTTCATTGACAAATGATAAAGATATGGTTAGCAGATTAAGGAAAGCTTTGTATGGATTGAAGCAAGCTCCTAGAGCTTGGTATGGTAGATTGGATAGATATCTTTTGAAGCTTGGTTACACTAAAGGTGATGTTGACAACAATTTATATTTCAAAGTGACTAATGATGACATATTGGTTATTGAATTTATTGTTGATGATATCATTTTTGGAGGAGAAGATGGATTGTGAAAGGACTTTGCTAACAAGATGTACGAAGAATTTGAAATTTCTATGATTGGGGAGATAAAATTCTTTTTAGGATTTCATATTTCACAAACTGATAGAGATATATTCATATGTCAAACAAAATACTTGAAGGAACAATTGAAGAAATTTGGTATGGAAAATTCCAAACTTGTAAGTACTCCTATGACTACAATTGATAAATTGACATTGAAGGATGATTCATCTCCTGTTAATCCGACAAGATACAAATCTATGATTGGAGGTTTACTATATTTGACACAAACACAACCTAATATAATGAATGCAGTTTGTATTGTTTCAAGATTTCAAAGTAATCCTAAAGAAAAATATGAATTAGCAATAAAAATGATTTTTCGGTATCTACAAGGCACAACAAATCTTGTTTTATGGTACCCTAAAGATGAAAATTTTGATTTATGTGTATACACCGGTGAGAATTGGGAAAGAGATGTAGATGACATAAAGAGTACCACTGGTGGAGCATTCTTTCTTGGTAGCAGGTTGATTTCATGGATAAGAAAGAAGTAGAGTTGTACATCATTATCAACAACAGAATCAGAATATGTTGCAGCAACAACTAATTGTACTCAAGTATTATGGATTAAGAAAATGTTGAAGGACATAAAGGTAAAATGCAATGAACCTATAATCATTTATTGTGATAATTCAACAGAAATTGATATATCAAAGAATTTGGTATTTCACTCTAAGACTAAGCATGTTTCTATCAAATATAATTTTCTGAAAGAGAATGTTGAAGCAAAAGAAGTAAGATTAGTTTATGTGAATACTAAAGAGTAGATTGCAGATATCTTTACAAATCCTTTTCCTAAGGAAACATTTGAATATCTCAGAGAGAAGCTTGGGGTAATACCCTCACCGGCAGAGACTTAGATGATTGGAGATTGGCATCAAACCGACAGAAACTAACAGAGAAATCTTTTTTTCCAGCTTTGATGGAGGAGAGCTACTTCTCAGGTGGAGTAGTTGGTTGTATGTTCTGGTATTTATTCTTAATTACTTTGCATTTGATGTCAAAGGGGGAGAGATATCTATGGAAAAACATTATTCTTTTGGAGAGATTATTCATTGAGGGAGAGATATATACTCTTTGTATTTTGGTTTTGATTTCTGGTATTGATCTATTTTGGAGATTGTTGGTTTTTGGTTTTTGGCATTCTATTTTGGCACTTAGATGTTTTTCCATCTAGTGTTGCCATTAATGCCAAAGGGGGAGATTGTTGGTATTATGGATGTGTTGCATTATTTTTGTCATTGATGTCAACACTTATCCTTTAGGAGATCTACATTGTTGATTTGGCACTATGGTTATATTGGTTTACTGTTGAACCGACACATTATGTTCACCGACAAGATCAGTGACTTATGCACAGTCACCAATATATTGTTCACCAGCAAGTTATATGGTTCACCGACATAGATGATGACTTGTTATCATCTGGAGATCACTTGATTATGTTGAAGACATGGTTTGGATACTTGGTTTTAGTGTTTTGGTTATTGGTCTAATCGGGTTGACATATTTGTTGTTATCGGCAGATTGGTCTAGGTTATGGACCGGTATGCGTTATCTATTCCAGATCAGTATGACACATTGTGGAGATGATTTATTGATTGGATATTATTGTAAATTTTTATTTATAATTGATTTTATTATAATATTCTTAGTGAGCTGACCTACACATTTTGTCTTAGGTTTTGTATATATGTAAGATCTCATTTGTGAGATGAGAGATATAGTATCGTTAAGTTATGGTATTGTAACATGGTATGCGCAAATATTGAAGATCATATAAGAAGACCATAAAGAAGGTTCAAGGAAGGTGTTTATCAGAGCTTAACCAGTACTGAATCCGACATTGGAGATGTTATTTTGAGCAGTACATTATTCTAGGATTTAACTATCCTACTATAGTCATTGCGACTCCCATTTGAGTAGTGTGCTCTAGGCGATTGGCCTTTCTACACGTCCAGACCCTATTTGTATACACATACTATTTGTAGCAGTATCATCTAATTATGGGTAAGTTTTCCCATTGTGGTTTTTCCCCTTACAGGGTTTCCACATCAAAATCTATGTGTTATGTGTTGTGGGTGTTGTTTCTCTTTCTGTTTCATGCATTAAGTTTCATTGGTATTGTTATTAACTGCTAATTTGTTAACCAACATTAAGTTTGGTTTACCCGTATTAAGAATTAATTTTGATTAAGTTATAATTGGGTTGAAATTCATTGCCTACTGATTCACCCCCCCTCTCATTTGTCCCTTTGGTTCCTAACAAATAGCAACGGGCACCCCGGTCCCGACATTTTAGGTGTTGTTTTGGGGATCAGATCCAAATCTATGAATATTTCTTAGATCCAGATGCACAACTCAATCCCACATATGTAGCTCGCTGCTTTCATGTTTTTACCTTCATTCTAGCACTTTATCCAATTTCATCAATTCAATTTACAAATGAGGAAACCTCCAAAGGAATCCAATCAATGTCCAATCTTAATCCTTACTGGTTTTTTGCTAAATCTATTATATTCCCCCTCTTTTGAATGCAATGGTCAACCTAATAAAAAATGTGGTTTTCATCTCTCTATGGGTGGAAACCCTAATTTTGACCATTACACATTCAACTTTAATTTATATTTTAATTAGAGTTAATTCCAAACCAAGGGTTTGACCTAAAGAAAACCCCTATCCATAACACAATTTCCCTTCTTTTGGTGTGTAGGTGACATATTCGAGAGCTGTGAAAGTGGAAAAGGGTAGAGAAGACAAAAACAAATAGAGTTGGCTTTTGAAAAAAAATTGCGGACTTCTCAGGACCATGGTGTTACAGGAGGACCAAGGAAAATTTGGAGGTCCTAGGACTTTTCCTCGATATTTCATCGGTGGACTCAATGGGTCTTGCCATTGTTAGAAAAACCCAACTTACCTATGTTTGCAGCTGAAGGACTAGGGTGCCCCACTACTTGGTCTTGACAATCTTGCCCAAATTTTCAAGTACAAGTTATGATCCTCTTCTACTTTCCAAATATCAATTTACAACTTTATCTAATATCTGCAACATCTCATTTTCATCATTTAACTTTAATTTTTGAAATACTTGTCCTAGATTCAACTATACAATTTCAATTGCATTTTCAACTCAAACAAAAGGGGAATAAGACTTCAATCAATATCTAACCCTCTTCATAGTATAATAGAGGTTGGATTCATTGAGTTCATCCTCCTTTTAATGTGATTCATGTGAAAGTTAGGTTATTTCCTAGTTTATAAAGCATAACTTGTGAAACCCTAATTTTCCATCTATTCCATCAACTACGTCAAAAGTTAAAATTGTCTATGGAAAATAACAATTCATATCTATTATGCATTAAAAATCCTATTATATTTTATTTTTATGATGACTTTGATGATGCTAATAATATTCATACTAATTATTATGTTGATATGTATGAGATTATTGTGATTAATCATGATCTATATTCAACATTATCAAAAGATTTAATCCTAGCTCATAGTGACAAACAAAGTGACTCATCATTAGAGAATAGTCCTTGTTTGGAACATGACATGGTTCCATTTACCATGCTTATTGTGGCTCCTCTTTCATTTTTTCATCATTCTTAAAAGGTGCTAAGCAATATTGGGAGGTGAATAATTTTCTAGACTAGCCTCACTTGTGTAGTGGATTCTTGTTGGGTGAAAATTTTGTAAATTGGGGAAGGCTTGCAAAATATGGATTTTCACCACAATTGGGTGAGACAATACCTCTTAGAAGGCAAGGTATAATCTCTCCTTTTTATAAGGGAAGGCTCCACCAATTTATTGCTACTAAAAATACTAACACTTAACTAGGAGCTAAAATTGTTTACACTAAGCTAATTAATAAGGTGTTACTTTCACTGTATTCTCTTTTTTCAGAATAGGTGTTCTTCCTTCATCATATCCTCTTCTTTCAAAATATATGATCCTTTCTTACAATAAACTTTCAAGTACAACCAAGAAAAATTAACCAAGAATCTCATGAAAGCTCAAAGACTTTTCATGACTTCCTATGAAGCTTCAAGAAAAAAGATGAAATATGTGTAGCTCTAAGACTTCATCATATAGTTCACCTCAAATACACAAACATAGAAGGTAATACAACAAAATTACTGCAAGCTATCTCTTTTCTTGAGCACGAAACATTAACTTCAAATGTGATAAGTATCTCAAAGACTACAAGATCGGGTTTGACAACATAACATTAATTATAAACACAATAAGTAGCTTAAAGACTACAAGATTGGGTATAAATCTCTTTTAGATAATACGAAAATACTCATAACCAAATCCAAATAATGTCACCACATTACAACTTGTTCCAACGCAAAGATTGAATGAAACTTGTCTCTTTTATTGATTGCAGTTTGATTACATCTAAAAACAAAGTTTTAGAGTTCTTTCCAAACTAGCAGAGTTCTGTTGCATTTCCAAAATATTCATATTACAATGAGAATCCTAATATATAGAGAGGATGTGCAATGAGAAAAAATAGGAAAGAGTCAACTAACTATGACTAAGTCAAAGAAGAGTCTTATTTGACTTAGGACATATGCATTCCTACATGTGTACAAGCGCATATATGGAATGACACCCGAGGTGTTGATTAAGATTAGAAAATGCCACTACACTAGAGATGCATAAATTGACTAAGTTTCCAGAGATACATATTTATTATGATCACCCTTATTCAAAAAATCTTCATATTGTTGCCAGGTAGCCTGTACTTTAGAATCATATGGTGTTCATGATGTTTGATACCACTGAGGATGTGAGGAAGAGAAAATAGGAGTCTTGCTTCTAGAACTTTATGTCTTTTCCCTAGAGATGGTTCTAACATTTTAATAGCACTATAGCATTATGTAAACATCAATACTTGAGAAGTACAAACACTAACCATCTTGATCACTTGAACTTAATAGGATCATGCATGTGCTAAATTTGGTGCTATTAGGGCTACAAAATCCCTCATTGTATCAGGGTAGAACTAATATAAATCGTGCCTACAAACCCTATTTACCTGTGTCTACATTTGGAATAATTCGGATTTGTAGGCCTAATTTACACCCATGGCTAAGTGTGGTTCAAAGATGAAATTCAGGTTCGTAGCCTCGAATTGCACTTGGAAAAAAGGATAGGTGTAGTTCGGGCCTATGGACCCAAACTGCACCTTGGGGAAAAACTGTTACTATTTACTAATTTGTCGTTAGTTTTATGTCCAAAGTCATTCTATATACTCTAGTCGGTTATTACTATCGAAATATTCAGTTGGTAAGCACAGAGCAGTCGGTTACAGAAGTTACATGTCACAAAGTTTAGTATACACCGAGCCGTCTAACAAGTAACATTCTATGACTACCGAGTTATAAAGATGGTATACTGAGTTAATACACATCGAGTAAAATGTGTTACCAGATTCATTGAACCTGGACACATATGTGGAAACGTGTTACAAGATCGAGGAACAGGGGACCATTATCACATAGGAAATTGCACCTTAAGATTTTGTATGATTTTGAGGACATCTATCCAATGAAATAATTTGTATAGTTATTCATTCGATGAATCATGTTTGTAAGATCAAAGCATGAACAAGATCACCGTTACAAGAGATCTATTTATACAACATGGATTGAGGATCAAATATATGTGTGTGAAGCAAGACATATGTGAAAAGCAAAATCATGGGAAAGCACTGAGTGTTATGACTTTTACGATTGATAGAGATACACAGAGGTCATCGAGAAGGATTTCAGAAAATAGTCAAGGAACAGAGTAAACAGAAAGGTTTACCAAGTTAATTTATGGTTTACCGAGGTATGTTATAAGCAAGGTAGTTTCATTTTGAGAACATAGAATCTGCTATAACATTTCAGATGTGAAATTGCAGATATTTTGTAAGATTTTGATTGTAATATTTTGAGTTGTAAGAGAAACCTTTAACAAGGTAAAAGACTCTAACAAAGTCTATAAATTGTAAAGCCTTTAACCAAGTGTAGCATTTAGAATAAGTGTTGTAAAATCCTTTAGCAAGGTAGATCTAAAGATCTTGATACTCATAACAGGGTAAGCTATCAGAAATAGCTAAACATGTAGCTCTAACCGAGCAACCTTTATTATTGCACTAGTGAAGTTGTGGGTGCCATCCCCATTGTAGTTTTTCTCTCTAACCAAGAGTTTCTGCGTAACCAAAATATATGTGTTATGGAGTGAATCATGTATGATTGTTATTTATTTTTTTTAGCATTATATTATGTTACAATAGTTTTCGGTTTATGTTTTTCAATAAAGTTATTATTGAAGAAATGTTTTCGAGTATTGATTCACCCCTCCCCTCTCAGTACATTAGCTTTCCATATTGGGCCTAACAATTGGTATCAGATCTTTAATCTTGGAAAAGGGTTTAACCGCCTAAAGAGAAAGATCTTATCAATGGAAGGCTACAAACAATCTCAGAGAATTGTGAATCTTCAAAATGAATTGGATCATGCTAATCAAGTGATTGCGGACATGCATAAACAAATGCAAAGATCACTGAAAGTTAGAAGAAGATTGTTTGATGATTTGCAGGACTCTCAAGAGCTGGTGGAACAAATTGAGACATCATCTGAGAACAGTATATCTGAAGAGATTGAAAAAATGATTGGAGCATTGAAAGGAAAGTACAAAGCACTAACTGATCAGCTAAAAGCAATGAAAAGAGAACATGAGTATTTCAGCACACAAATGACTGAAAATCTTAATGCATTGAGGACAATTGAGGATAACATACGAGATATAGAAAGAGAAAAACAACAACTTGAAGCATTAGTGTTTGAAAAGAATGATGAAATCACGAGGATGACTGGAATTCAGCAAAATCTATCTGATCAATTGGGTTATGCACATCATGAAGCAAATCTGAAAGAAAATGAGAATCAAGTATTGAAACTTGAAATATCAAGGTTGACCGATGAACTTGAAACAAAGAAGAAATCCAAAGAAACGCTGAAGAAGAGTTATGAAGCATCAAAGATGTTGGATGAGAAACTAAATACAAAAAGACCCAACAAAGTTGCAGGACTCGGTTACAAAGGAAAAGACTCTACCGAGAAGGGAATCCACACTATCGAGAGAGGAGAATCATCAAAGCAAGCTGGAAACAAGAAGAACATCAAAGGAAAGAAGCCTATTTGCAACTACTGTGGAAAACAAGGACATACTGCCAACATGTGCCAAATCAGAAAAGGTAAGCAATCGAATGTCACTAGGTCCAATGGTTATTGTTAAAATTGCAATAAATATGGTCACACATCTAACCAATATAGGACAAAGTTTGCTAGCAATTATCAGAAGGCAAAATTCAAAGGGTTTTGTAAAAACTGCAATAGATATGGACATAGTACCGAGAAGTGTTGGTTTAAGCAGAAGAACTATATGTGGTCTGCACACCGCGCAAATACTAGAGGCTATCGAACTCACACAGATCTTAACCGATAGTATATTGCAGTACCATGGGATTAGAATACAAGGATATGGTGTGAATGCTATGGAAGATATGGACATATAAGTTTCAACTACTTTATAAGGTTTGGAGTGAACAACCGAAGATCATGGAGAAATCCTAGTATGGCATGTTTTCATTGTCACAAAGTTGGACACTTGGCTAGAGATTGCAGAGATCAACCTAGAGGAGATATTGAAGAAATAAAAAGCAAATTCCAGATGATTTGGAAAAAGAAGGAAATTATGTCAAATGAAGAAAGCACCTTACCTACCGAGTTAGGTGCATCTATTCCAAATTAATCAGTAAAGGTATGAAGGGACTGCATTCTCTCAAGGTTAAATCTTAACATTTCCTAATTTATCATGTACTTAATTCAAAATCTGCATAGCTAAGATGCATTAGCAAGTTTGAAATTTTATCAAGTCTTTTGGAGCACTAGTCAAGTCGGTAAATGCAGGAAGCCTATCAAGTCGGTAAATGCAGGAAGTCTGGCTAATCGGTAAAAGCATAAAATGGAAGGTAAATAAGTTTAGTGGAACCGAGTGCATTTAATATTTTCTGACCTAACTGCACGGAGCCCGATAAGGTAAAATGTGTACTTAAAGCTTTTGCACGGTCATTTTACACTTACCAAGTTTTCAGAAAGTAAAGCGAAGCGATTCAAAGGCGATCAAATCTCTTCCGAAGCAAAATTCAAGGTATTTATATCAATCACAATGCATTATCAAGCAAGTTAACCGATCATATCAGTTGTGAATATCTATTTTATATTTACTAGGTGGAAAGTGTCTGCTGGTTAAATTTTTTCAAAACCTAAGGCTCTTTTATTAGTGATTATCCAAAGTTTGAAATGGCTCCTAAGATTCAGAAACCCGTTGTTGTTGAGAACATTGAGAAGCCCTCATTGAAATATTCCTTACCTCCCAAAGTAGCATCCGAACCCAATGATAAAACTGCATTATCTCTCATTCTGAATAGGGTTCTATTGGTTGAGGATGTCAGATTCTACACCAAGTGTCGTGTTGAGGAACTAGGTCATGTATATGGTGAAAATGGATAACAATAATAACAATATTGAAAGGCTAAATGAAATTCAACCACAAAAACCCTAGCCTAACAACAACAAAGATCCACCATAACATATGAAGATTACCTAAGACAATGCAAATCAAACGAAAGCACAAAGATTATACCATCACATGTCCAATAGGGTTTTGATCTCCATTCTTCCTATCTCCATTGATCTTGCTTGATATATTTGCTCTCAGATTTTATATGCGCAAGAGCTCAACAAAGAACGAAATGTGGTTGCAAGTAGGATCGTAGTGTAGTCAAGTGTATAAGATTCATTCGAATGTATCATTAGGGTTTGATAATGAAGGAAGCATCTCCTTATATAGAAGACACAATATGAAATGGAGGGATAAGATTGAGAGGTGTAAAAGGAGGTTGGCTATGATTAGAGGGTAGGTAAAAGAAATAATAAAATAATGAAAGGGGTAGGTAGTGTATGAATTAGGAGATGAATGACATGTGTCATGGGTAGAAAATGTTAATGAATTAATTAAATAAATAAAGATTTATTTAATTTTAGGAAAAGGATAATTTAAATAAATAAATGTATTTATTTAAATGAGAAATAAGGCTAGAAGAGGATAAATGAATTAATTAAATAAATAAAGATTTATTTAATTAATAGAAGAATTAAGCTTAGATAATTAAATAAATAAAATATTTATTTAATTAGACTGGATAATTTTAGGTGTCTACATTTTGCCCATCTTTGAGACAATGCGGCTTGTCGCGTTGTTTCAAAGAAGATAAGATGAATTGATACAGAGTTGCCCCAGGATGGGAATGATATGCCCCCTCGAGAGATTGAATGAAAATGTCTGAAAAGATCGCAGACAATCTCTTGATAAGAAAGAAAGGCTAGAATGGACTGACCGGATAAAGTGACAAAGTCACGGGATAAAGAAGACTGACTCGAGAAACGAGGGCGAGGGCTAGGGTAGGCTATAAGATAGACCACGGGGGAAAATACATCCTCATTTTCATCTACACATCCATGAGAGCAGATTCCAGAGCGAAAATAGAGCAGCAGTAGTCAGCAGCGATGGCCTTCATTCATAGATTCGACCGCGTTCGCCGATTTCAGAGGCCTGCAGAGGCAGGAGAGCTAGTAAGTACCACCAAACCTCCTCGTACTTTGACGCATTTAATTTTGTCATTAATGCATGCTAGATAGGGTAATAAATGTGCTTAGACTAGGGTCCAAAAAATGTCCAAAAATGTCCAGGCGCGTCTGCGTTGGTGCCAGGCGCGTCTATGCTCGCGAGGCGCGTCTACGTTTGAACCTGCGTCTGTGTCAAATGCAGCCGCGTTTGTGGTGGTCAGTCGCGTTTGTGCCAAGAAGGCACGTCTGTGTCGCCAAGGCGCGTCTGTGCAGAGCATAGGCACGTCTGTGTTTGTCAGGCATGTCTGTGTTTTTCAGGTGAGTCTGTGCAGTCTTTAAGCGCGTTTATGTCAAGTAAGCGCGTTTGTGTTTAAAAAAGTGAGTTTTTGTCTTCTAGGTCAAATCGGTAGTTCTATGATGAACATACGCTATCGATTGGATAAGTTGCTGAGAGGATACACTCAAGCAGGTTCTCTAGGAAGACTAGGATAGATCAAGGCACTTTGTGATGAATAGTGAGTACCGAGATAGAGTACTTTGTGATGAACAAGGAGTACTAAAATATGAGCAGCACTTTGTGATGAATAGTGAGTGCGAATGTGAGTAACACTTTGTGATGAATAGTGAGTGCGAATGTGAGCAACACTTTGTGATGAACAGTGAGTGTCACACACGTAGTACTTTGTGATGAATAGGGAGTACTACTAGTACTAAAAGCAACACTTTGTGATGAATAATGAGTGTCACTAGGATAGATAGCCATAGGCATTTAGATAAAAAGTAGCATTTTGTGATGAACAGTGAATGCCATGATGACTGACATGATTGATTTGCTTGACTACAGGAGTATTTGCCGATGCTGAGTCACGGGAGAGATTCTCGTCTACTCAGAGGTTGCGACCTGAGTTGATAGCCGAGGAGCGAGCTGCTATCGAGGCTATGGGATTGAGACATGTTCTGTATGTGCCTGAGTTTCAGGCAAACATGGGATTGCTGACTGCACTAGCGGAGAGGTGGCACTCTGAGACATGTACATTTTATTTGCCGATGGGTGAGATGATAGTCACCCTTGAGGATGTATATAGGATTCTACAGATACTGATCGATGGGGAGCTGATTCCGTATGATCGAGATGGAGATAGGGAGGCCCTAAGATGAGTATTCCAGGACCCAGGACTGGAGATGAGGGCAGGACATGTGGCATGGGACACTATGACAGCCACAGGGCTAGCACTGCCAGCAGTGGTAGGAGGAGCGATCAGTGGGTTCCTATATCCGGATAGGGTGACACGAGGGTTGTCTATGGGTTGGGGAGGAGCACTGGAGACACTGGTGACACAACACACTAGATATGCTTGGGGACCATGTGTGTTGGCACACCTCTACTATGAGCTGCATCAGTTCGTATACCATGGATCAGTGGGTTTGGGCTGTGGGGTGACATTATTGTAGGTGTGGGCCTATGAGCATCTGCTAGTGATGAGGCTGATACACTTCAGAGGTAGGGGAAATGGATGCAGTTTTGTGCACCTATATGACATGATCACGTCGCAGCCACAGATTGGCAGGTTGGAGCACTGGCGGTGAGTGATAGATGACATTGGCATGGTCATATGGAGACCATACCCAGGATGCGAACAGTGGGAGGATGATCCAGTTGAGATTCCCTAAACCTTCTAGAGTAGGTACCTGATTGGGCAGATGCCCTATGTGCTGGAGAGGCAGCTAGTGGATAGGGTTGGCCGACAGTTTGGCAGGATCCAGAGGATGCCCCGGGGCTCAGGCATGTATGCACGGACTATCAGAGATCAGGCACAGTTTGGGCCTCTATTGTCATATGATCAAGTAGTTACGTAGCTGGTAGAGATGATGCCCCTACCCAGGGACATGTAGCCAGAGATTGAGGATGCCGGCATGGATGTCGAGTACACCGCATACTAGGCAGAGCATCCATTCCCACACTTGATGGATCCGGGAGAGCCATTAGATGGAGACAATGGTGGAGATGATGATGATGGTGGAGGTGATGGGGGCAGAGGCCGACGGAGGAGGAGGGGAGTAGTTGGAGAGAGGAGGGTTGCACCACGAAGGGAGGGTGGAGAGGAGAGACAGGCTCAGGTGGTGAGGGGTCGCGGTGGATTGCCGCTATAGGTGCCAGCAGCACAGGGTCCCAGATAGGTACAGGTATAGGGATAGGGACAGATACAGGGATAGGTACCAGTATAGGTACAGGCACAAGGGAAGGCACCTATACAAGGGGAGCCACAGGCAGAGGTGGAGGGGGCTGACGCAGAGGAGGATGAGCTGATAGATCTGAGGGAGATCTACCAGGGATAGGCAGATGAGATCCAGGAGTTGGAGAGGGAGAGGGATCGGCTCAGGAGGAGGCTCAGAGATACTAAGCGGGAGCGGGATCAGGCTATTCAACGTTATACAGAGGCTGAGACAACACTGAGGGCGGGGAGACAGGCAGAAAAGGACATAGGGGCAAGATATGCTTATGTCCTACGAGCAGGGGAGGAGATTTCCTACTGGTGGGATCTCTATTATGGTGTAGTGCCAGCAGATCAGCGGGTGAGGATCTTCCATAGACCATCGCAGACAGCGACAGCTATGGGAGGGAGCCGGAGGAGACATGCATCTAGTGGTGGGGTTATGGGTCCTCCACCACCACCAGATAGAGGGGCCAGGAGAGATGATCCTGGGGCGGGTCCTTCAAGGGCTCAGATTCCATCGAGGCCAGGTGGCTCTGAGGGAGGGAGTTCATCATAACCATAGAGGGCTCCCTATGTATCAGTATTGTACCATTTTTGTATTGTAGACACCTGCGGGTGCTTTTGTAGCCATATGATTTTGACATCATTGTATCATGACACTTGTGATTATATATATGAGATGATTCATTTTTGTGGAAGCTATATGCATGTGTACCTATGTGATGAGATGTTCTTATGTGATGTTTGTTTTATGCTATGGATGCAAATATGTATATGATGCAATGCAGTATTTTTTCTTCTTTTATGTGTTTATATGTGTATGCATTATGCAAATGTGAATGTATGTAATGCAAATGAATATGATAATGCAAATGTAAATTGTGCTAACAGGTGTTGTGTGCAAGATGTGATGCAGTTGTGATATCTATATGGATGTATGAAATGCTTATATGTGGTAATGCAGGTGCAACTACATGAAATGCAAATGTTTTTTGGTGTGTCATTATACTCAGTCATGTGATAGCAGGCTACACGGACTCGAGAAGGATGATGGAAGTCAATCAAGAAAGGGGGATGGAAGACAGAAGATATGAAAGTGAAAGAGCTTCTTGTGTGTTATCATCATTGAGCTTTATTATGGCAAGTAGGTTATGACAATCGAGGCATATGTTCGACCCAGAAAGTCATTGTACCTTTTTGCATGGAGATAAGATAGTCACAAACAAGGAATGCCTCAGTTCACACTAGACCCATAGTGTCCTCATATCCTTGGACAAGTCATAGCATTACTAAAAGACAATCCACAGACAACAAATACAAATAGGTGACGATACCCCATCCTCGCCTTTCTAGTCAAAGACATCCTGGAGATAGAATCTCTTGTCAAAGACATCCCGAAAAAGCTAAAAGACATGTCACCAAAAAAAAGATGAAATTAAAAGAAAACCAAGACTCAACACCAACATCCACTGTAGTCCTCAAGTTTAGTGTCTCTTGTCACTTGTATAAGTCTTATTTGATTGTGGTCACAATTTTTACTTTCATAGAAAGGATAGATAGCACTGAACCATATGTTGTCTGAGTCTGTTGAAAGATTTGATTTGTTGAAGCCCATTGTTGCTGCTATGTCTCATCTGAAACTGACTGAATCCATTAAACTGATACTTTATTGTGGAGAAGATGAAACTTTATTGCGGATTGGGATGTAGATGTTGCTTTATTGTGGATTGTGCATAGATAGACTAAAGGAAGTTGGAAGACACTGTACTCCTCGAAACATGTGATGTTCTCAGTTCCACACCCATCACTAGACGTAGGATTTATCTTAGGCACAGATATGATCTGATTTATTATGGATGGAAAGGGAGGAAAAGGGAGGTTTATTATGAATGGCTAACCAATCTTGGGTAGATCAATAACAAGCCATGATGGGAATGGGTAAGTTTATTATGGATGAATTGGTCGTGAGTGTGTGCAAAGTGAAAGGATGAAAGTGAATCCTGAAGGAGGGAGGAGCAATGTCTCTACACATGGCGCTGGTAACCCAATTTTCACCATGGCACTTGCCCAGGGCACCACCGAAGTGGTTTTCACCATTGGACGAAATTATTTCTCTTTACTTTTTTTGATTTTTCAATGTTTTTTTGTGTCACAAGGTGCCTGTTTGCCAGGTTTTCACCAAGTAATGATTTTTTTGTTTTATCATTTTTTTTGTATTTTTGAATTTTTTTTGATTTTTTTTGTATTTTCAAAATTAGGATACTCTGAAGAGCTATGTGTAAAACTTGCGAAGATGCATGTTGTTGATAGGATCCTCCAAAGGTTCACCTTCTGTAGTTGAGAGCTGATATGCACCAGATCCATTTGCTGCTGTAATGATGTAAGGACCAAGCCAATTTGGTTCAAACTTGCCCTTCTTCTCTCTGTCTTGTTGATTTTTAGGATTTTCTCGAAGGACCAAGTCACCTACCTCAAATGTGCGAGGCTTGACCTTGTGATTGTAACTATGACTCATTCGTTGTTGGTAAGCCTTGAGATGACTAAAAGCAGTTTGTCTTCATTCATCCAGTAGTTCCAGCTCTTGTAAGCGAGAGACCCTATAGTCTTCGTCACTGATGATGTTTTGCAAAGAAACCCGTAAAGAGGGTAGCTCAACCTCAATAGGCAAGATGGCTTCAGTACCATATACAAGTGAATAGGGTGTAGCTCCTGTAGGTATGCGGACACTTGTGCGGTAGGCCCAAAGTGCTGGATTAAGTTGAATATGCCAATTACGACCAGCATCGTCGACTGTCTTCTTTAGGATTTTAAGGATTGTTTTGTTAGATGCCTCAGCTTGGCCATTACCTTGGGGGTAATATGGTGTGGAGAAACGATGGGAAATATGGAAGCGGTCATAGAGTTCACGAACATCTTGATTTTTGAAGGGATGCCCGTTATCAGTGATAATGGAAATAGGAATGTTGTATCGGAAAATGATATAGTTGAGGATGAATGTGGCAATCTGTTTTCCAGTAACTTGTGTGAGAGGCATGGCTTCAATCCATTTTGTAAAATACTCTGTGGCAGTGATAATGAATTTATGACCATTGGAAGAAGGAGGGTGAATCTTGCCTATGAGATCGAGTCCCCACTGACAAAAGGGCCAAGGAGACGCAAGTGGTTGAAGTTCTTATGCTAGCGCATGTATAAGGTCTCCATGAATTTGGCATTGCTTACATTTCTTGACAAATTGATATGAGTCTTTCTCCATATTGGGCTAGTAATATCCAGTCCTGATGAGTTTCTTGGCCAAGGTAGGACCACTAGCATGTGGACCACATATCCCCTCATGCACTTCACGTAACACAATCTGAGCTTCGTCGCTTTCTAAACATCTAAGAAGAGTTCCATCTAGACCTTGCCGGTATAGGATATCAGCTAAAATGACATATCGAGAGGATTGGCAAATGAAAGTGCGACGTTGGTTATTTGATAGATCAGGAGGTAAAGTATTGTCACGTAGGTATGTGAAAATGGAACCAAATAACTGGGATTCGGGACCGACAACGCATATTGTCTCAATAGGCATGATCTCATATGAAGGGACCAAAAGGTTATCCACCAAGAACTCATAGAAGGTCTCGTTTGGAGGTAAATCAATCAGGGAAGCAATTGTAGCCATGGCATCTGCTGCGCGATTCTGCTCTCTTGGTATCTGTTCAAAGTCTATCTTTGTAAAGTGTTGTTTCAGGTCATCCACCATTTGTTTATAAGGCATTAATTTTTCATCTTTTGTTTGGTAATCATCAGTTGCTTGATGGATGACAAGTTGGGAGTCCCCAAAAACACGAAGTTCCTGGATCTTCCATTGAACTGCAATTCGTAATCCTGTTGTTAATGCCTCATATTCCGCTATATTGTTAGTGCAAGGAAATGATAAGCGATATGATTTTGGTATAGTATCTCCTTGAGGAGTTATAAAGAGGATGCCAGCTCCTGCCCCATGCTGTGTGTATGAGCCATCGAAGTACAGTTGCCATGGCTTTGCATGTGACATTGTCAAAATGGATTCATCTAGAAATTTTGAACTTAGAGGAACATCATCTATCATGGGAGCATCTGCTAATCGATCTGCGATGGCTTGTCCTTTTATTGCTTTTCTGTCCACATACTTGATGTCGAATTCACTCAGGATCATTACCATTTTGGCCAGTCGCCCAGTAAGTGTTGCTTTATTGAGAAGGTATTTCAATGGGTGTATCCTTGCAACTAACTTAGTCTTATGAGTGAGCATGTAATGTCATAATTTCTGCGAAGCAAAGACCACGGCGAGACATGCCCGCTCAATTGGTGTGTAGTTTAGCTCATATCCTACCAATGTGCGACTAATATACTATACTTCTTTTTCCTTTCCCTCAGCAATTTGTTGTGCTAAGAGTGCCCCCAGTGTTGTTGGAGTAGCTGATATGTATAGTAACAGAGGCTGATCTAGAACTGGTGGCATCAGAATTGGTGGATTTAGAAGATAATCTTTGAGCATCTGGAAAGCCTGTTGACAGTTATCATCCCATTTGAATTTGATGTTTTTATGTAGCAGGTGTTGAAAAGGATTACACTTATTTGTTAGTTGTGCTATGAATCTTCAGATGGACTGGAGTCTGTCTTGTAAGAATCGAAGTTGATTGATATTTCTTGGTGGTTGCATTTCCAAGATGGCCTTGACTTTTGCTGGATCAACTTCAATTCCTCTTTTGGATACAATGAATCCTAGGAGCTTCCCGGAGGTTACTCCAAAGACACATTTCTTGGGGTTTAATCTTACTTTGTATTTTTCCAACCGATCAAAGATGACTAAAAGTATGTCCAAATGTGTATTTCTGTCTATTGATTTGCCCAAGAGGTTGTCAACATAATCTTCCACGGTTACGTGCATGAGATCATGAAAGATAGTAGTCATGGCTCTTTGATATGTAGCACCTACATTCTTTAGCCCGAAAGGCATGACATTCCAGCAAAAAGATCCCCACGGACAAGTAAATGATGTTTTGTGTTGATCTTCGGGCGCGATCCTTATTTGATTATAACCAGAGAATCCATCCATCAATGATAACATTTCACGACCTGCTATGAAATCAACAATCAAGTCTATATTTGGTAATGGGAAGTCATCCTTTGGACAAGCTTTGTTGATGTCTCTAAAATCTGTACATATTCTGATGCTGCGATCTAGTTTACTAATAGGTACCAAGTTGGAGTTCCATTCGGGATAATCGATTGGGCATATGAATCCGACATCCAATAACTTCTCAAGTTCTGCTTTGACTAGTAATGCCACTTGTGGATGTATTTTTCTTAATTTCTATTTTTCTGGTTTTGCCCCCGGTTTGACTGTCAAATGATGCATTACCAAATCCGGATCCAATCCAGGCATATCAACGTATGACCAGGTGAAGTTGATTTGTCGTTCTTTGAAGAAACTTATGAATTTTGACCTTTCAGACTCTGTCAATGATTGAGCTAGGAATATGTTGTGTGGAACCTCTTCTGTACCAATGTTTGTTTTGATAGTCTCCTCTACCAACATGGATGACTTTTCCTCATATGATGCTGGGAGTATGTCGAGCCTTCCATCTTTGAGTGCCTCAGAGAGGTTTTCGCCCTTAGATACATCCTTTCTTTTTACTTTTTTGGGGTCAGATAGCACCAGAGTGTGGTTTTCGCCATAAGACCCTTGATTTGTTCTTATTTTCATATTTTTGCGACTAGAAGGTCCAACACCCTCACCAAAATATGCCATGCTATTGAGTTCTATAGTGTATCCCGCTTTATGGTCTCCAGGAGGAAGATCATCTCATATGCCCAGATAGCAATAAAAGCTTCATCGTTTTGGAATGTGTCAAACTGTGCAGGTCCTTCATGATCCCAGTCAATGAGTTGGTGGTGAACAAGGGGAAGGTCGTTAATGTCTTCGAAGTTAGCGGAGCTAAGAGTGAAGATGTAGTTATATTCGGGTATGTCAAGGTAATTATTGAGGTCATCGATGGCACTCTCCTCATCAGTCTCGATCACGAGCGAATCTAAATTATCGTCACTAGTGGCGCATTCTGGGACAGGTGTTCTCATCCTATGTGATTTCAACCTAGAACCTTGAGACAAGGACTGTGTGGAATCCTTATGGGTTGTTTCTTGACCAACTCTAAACTTGTTATAAAATTCCTCTTCTTTTGTGGGTTCATCTGGCTCTCTGAATATCTCGTTGAGCTCGTAGTCACTAGAAGACTTGTCTGAACCCCATTCCCATTCGTTAGAATCTGTGGAATAGCAATCCTCTTGTTGCATTTTGGTGGCTTTGATTTGTAAGGATTCTTCTGTCCTTTGGGTGTGGACCTTGGAAGTTAAGAAACCAAGTCCTTTCGAGCATTCCTTCTTGAAAGTCAATTCAGGTTGTAAAGGTTCAATGATGCCTTCCTTTCGTAACCCCATAGGGCTTTTTCCATCATACCCGAATTTTTGTAGAATTTTGAAGCCTTTTCCATATTTCTCACATGGTAGATTGATGTGGTCTTATGTTTCCTCTTCATTGTCCCTGAAAAGCATTTGGTATAAATCTTCCTCTTCTAGTTCACCCCATCTTTGAAAGGTAGTAGGGTCCCATTTGAGCATCATGATGGAGATTTGTTTGTTAGGATGTGGTCTTCCATATTCTTTTGGGGAACTCATGACTTGTCATAAGTACATGGTCTGATTTAAAGTATATTCCCCCATGCCTTTGTCCTAAAACTTGCCTTTAAGCTCACCTTGTTTTGATGTCAAAGGTTTTAATGACTCAGGATCAATGTATGCCGACAAAGGAATAGCCTCACGATTACTGGGAATGATGGTCTCAGTCTTTGATTTCAGGTTATTGCAGTATATGAATGGATTAGGATCATCGTTAACTGTTACTTCCACTCCATTATGAGGAAACTTAATGCATTGGTGATATGTGGATGGAACTTCCCTCATTTCATGAATCCAAGGACATCCTAGCAATCTGTTATAAGTGAGATTTAAATCCAGGACTTGACAAACCACATCCTTTGTAACTGGCCCAACTCTGAGAGGTAAGGTGACTATGCCCTTGGATGAACGCTCTTCGTCATCATATGCTTTAATGGTGATTTTGTTTGTAGAATTCATAGCTTTATCAGAATATCCCAATTGTGTAATAGTGCTTAATGTGCAAATGTTTAGACCTGCTCCTCCATCTATCAGGACTCTTTTTATTCGATGTTTGTGTATGAAGGCTTCAATGTGTAATAGTGCATTATGTGGCTGACTTACGGAGGCATCATCGGCTTCTGTGAAATTAAGTGAATGTGGAACAGAAAGGTATCCCACCATGGCTTGAAAATGGTCCATGTTCAGATCAGTAGGAATAGTAGTATCTCTCAAGATTTTGTCAAGAATGGCTTTATGTGCGAGAGATATGCGTAATAGCTCAAGGATTGAAATGAGCGTGGGTGTCTTCCCTAACTGTTCTACAAGGTCATACTCAGGTTTGGTTGATGAAGAAGCGGTGTTTTTAGTTGGAGCACCTTGCAAAGTGATTTTACCTCGGTGGGTTGTAACATGACATTCAGAGGTAGGTTCAGAAGAAGATCCAACACCTTTTAGGACAATCCTGAGTCTCCGAGTAGAATTCTCAGACGCTTTGTCCTTGATGATAATGGTAGAGACATAATTGTCCATCGAGATGTGATTGATGGTTGAATCATAGTTGTAAGATGCTCTTGTATAATTGGTTTGATCCTCTGTGGCTTTAGCTTTTCCCTTGTCATGTTTTGGGAATGGTTCCTTAAACATTTCATGTTCTTGATTAGACAAATGTCCCTCAATCTCAATGTCACCTCTATCAATGAGATCTTGTATGATGTTCTTCAGTCGATGAGAATTTCCTGTCTTATGACCCTTGCTCTTATGAAATTCACAATATTCATCATCATTCCACCAACTTGGTTTAACCTTTGGTTCATATGGAGGAAAATCTGGAACTGTGATTACCTTGTTTGCCACAAGCTTCTTGAAAACTGACTCAAGTGGTTCTCCCAATGGGGTATACTTCCTTCGTGATCTAGAAGTTGTTTGAGTATTCACCTGATTGTTTGTAGAACTTGATCCAGAAAAGATGACTTTGGGTCGCACTGTGTTGGCATCAACAACACCATCATTGACTGTGTTCTTGTTTTTATTCCAAAATCTTGGCTTGTCTTTTCCTTTAAAGTCATCTTTGTTTTCCTTGAATATCTTAATGACTCCTTGTTCAATTAGGACCTTTTCTGTCGCTAAGCCTTTTTCAATAACGTCCTTGAAGGTGGACAAACAAACTTTTCTTAGATCATAGCCAATGTCTTTGTTAACATTTTGGGTGAACATTTCTACCATTTGTTTTTGTGGAATTTCACAAGAGCATCTGCTAGCTAGATTTCTCCATCTTTGTAAAAATGATGCAAAAGATTCTCCCTCCTTTTGCTTGGTGTTGCACAAAGTAGTAACCGATATGTCTGTCTCTATGTTGTAGGAGAAATGTTGGATAAATGCCTCTGCTAGATCACCCCATGACTTAATTCCAGGTGGAAGTTGGGAGAACCATTCCATAGCTTGATCACCTAAGCTTTGTGGGAATAATCTCATCAAATATGTCTCTTCTACTGCTATCTCAATGCAAGTCGTGAAAAACTATCTTATGTGTGCCTTAGGATCCCCTTTTCCTCTATACTTATCAAATTTAGGCATCACAAAGTGTGTAGGAAAAGGAGGCATTGGAATGCTCTTGTCAAATGGATAAGGACATATGTCTCTCATTGTGTATGTTGGCTTCCGTGTATTTATGTCCTCCATTTTCTTTTGTAAGTCCCTGATTTGTTGCTCCAAATTGCTCTTAGGTGGAGATCGACTTCTTGGACCATATCCTATGTTTGAGGTACCCATTGGAGGAGAAGCATGTTGCATATATGGATGATATTGATCATACACATGTTCATATGGAGGGGGTCTGTAATGATGCTACGTATATGGACCACTTGGTATAGATTCATGTTGAGGAACACCATATCTATTTTGTGTATGTATACCATACTCTACAGGCATGTCATGTTCTATTGTATTGCCCCCAAATTTGACACGAGGTTTCCTTGTATCCAAATTTTGAGCATGCCTTTGAATATCCCATTGCTTTGGCGGTTGATCCTTAGCATTGATATGTGATTGAGCATATTTTTCTCCATAAGACTTCCATAATGGTCTGCGAAGGTAAGTATAATATGTTTGACCATGTGTATGTGGGACCTCTAGTTTTTGAAGCAAGGTTGATGGTGATTCAGGTACCATATGTGGTCCTCTATTGCCTCACTATTAGGTCTCCTTTGATCCATACTGGAGTGAGTTTGTTGCAAAGGTCGATTTTCCATTATTTGAGACATGTCAAAATCATGAGGTATCTTGGCTCCACTTTGTGCCATCATTTGTAAAAAGTATTGTCTATCCCTCCTCATTATTTCCTCAACCAATCAATTGAAATGGGGATTCATAATGGATTCTTCCACATCTGCTGAATGTACTGAAAAGTTGTCCATATTGTCCTTATGTGTAGCATTGCTGTTTATAGTGTCTATGTTCTCAACATTTGGAATGTTTCTATAGGCATCCATGTCAAGTAATGTGTTATGATCAATATTGAAAAAGACATCATTGTCATACTCATAGACACTCATGTTTGCGGACTCTTGAGCCTCTTTAGCTTCTCTCCTAGATTTTTGAAGACGGGTTTCAACCATGAACTAGGTATTGACCGAGATGTGTGAGACTAGATGAAAATGGAAAAAGTATGGAAGACCAAGAGTTGGATGGAATGTAAATGAATCTGAGGTGTACTTGCAATGTCCAAAGTGTAAGACCAAGTATGTATGTAGTAGAGTAGGTGTGACTTCCAAAGAGAGGATAGTTTCTCTTGATGAGGTAAGTTGACCTTGACTCTAAGTAAGACCAAATGAGACCCAAAGGTGATAGACCTTGATGAGGGACCACTTAGCAAAATGTTGTTGTATGTAGTGTGTTGACAAAGTATGTTGAGGACAAGCAAGTGACCTTTTGACTCAAGTTTAGACAAATGTGAGTGTAATGTAAGGTGTAAAGCAATGATGGACTTTGTGAGACCCAAAGACAGGTTGAATGCTAGATGAAAACCTGGAGAAATAACCTAGGAAGCTCAAGAATTCCGAAACTGATTGCTCTTGTTTGCTGGACTGTAAAATTTTTCCAATTTGTGAAGTTGTTGGTTGTGACCAAATCTGAATGTTTGACTATTTTTCATGATAAGAGGACACAATGTTGATGAGGACTCAATGTTTACAAGTGTTTAGACTCAAAATGACTCCAAGAAAAGTGTGTTGTTTGATGTACAAATGTTTTGCATACACTTGAAGACACAAAAGACACAATGTTTTGCTGTTTGGTCTTGAATGTTTTGAATGTTTAAAATAAGTCAAGCACAATTCTTATGGCTGGCCAAGACAATAGTTGTTGATCCCACATGGGGTTTTACCCCCGAGGCTATGCTATTCAGAGCAGATACTTAGATGCTTGACCTCACTGGCTCCACCCTCGGCACTCACTTCTCGGGTCAGCCAAGCATCAGTCCCCACGAAAACTCCCTGTGGTGAACTTTGTATCTCTACTAAGAACCGTATGTGTGTGGGCCGCTACCAGAGGTCCGACCTCCTGCTCCAACAATTAGAAGGATTTGGGCTTCTAAAACAAAAAGGTGCTAGTAAGGGCATCCGCTCGTGTGGCCATACATGTGGCACTTTCAGCTCTGTAAATACAGAAGGCTCCCAGCTGGTAGGGGTTATGCCCTACAACTGATCAAATAAATTTGATCAAACGGGTTTATGGGGAGACATAGTGTCGGTATGAACTAATCAACACACATTATCCATAGTTTTCACCATGAATACATTTGTTTATAGTGGTTCGGAAGAGGTGGGTTTTCCTCGCTACCACTTGGGTCATTCTCTTCTCATTAGTAGTCCTAATGACCACACGGGAAGACAGGCCCTCTAAAGATTAAACAAAAAGAGCCTATTGCTCAAGACACAAAAGACAATGATTCAATTTTAGTGCACCAATTGAAGTGTTTGCTAGTCTATGAAAATAAGGCACACAATAAAAATCCAAAAACCCTTGCCAAGGACCTGCAACAAAGAGTTGTTAATAGTTTGGATTGTTTCAAATAATCACCCCTTCTTGCAAGCACACAAGTTAGGTAAATTTTAAACCCAAAAGACTTGTGAAAATAGGGGCCTTCAACCAAACGATTTAGCTTCCAAGACAAGCTGCACCAATTTTGTTAGCTAGATCTGAAAATGTTAGCTCAAAATAAACCGGATCTGAAACCCTAAATGCAAAATCCAAAAACTGAATCAATAAAAATCCAAAATTTGAAACTGGTGAACACAGATGTGATTATCCTCAACACAGATGCGACTGGGTGACACAGACGCGGTTCTGTGAGACACAGACGCGACTACAGAACACAGACGCGTCTTCCAGACACAGACGCGACTAAAAATAGCGCAGACACGACTTTATAACATAGACGCGCTTTCCTGGAACCTGCAAAATAAAATATTGCCAATAACACAGACGCGACTCTAGATGTCGCAGACGCGCCAGAAAATCAAAAACGCGATCTGAAAGTACGCAGACGCGAAAATATCAAAATGCTGTCGAAAACGTCGGATCTGCAGCTTCAACATACAAAATCTACAACAAAGATGTTAAATGCAAAAAGGGACAAGAGTCCCACCGGACGTGCCAAAATGTATATGGTGAAAATGGATAACAATAATAACAATATTGAAAGGCTAAATGAATTCAACCACAAAACCCCTAGCCTAACAACAACAAAGATCCACCATAACATATGAAAATTACCTAAGACAATGCAAATCAAGCGAAATCACAAAGATTATACCATCGCATGTCCAATAGGGTTTTGATCTCCATTCTTCCTATCTCCATTGATCTTGCTTGATATATTTGCTCTCAGATTTTATATGCACAAGAGCTCAACAAAGAACAGAATGTGGTTGCAAGTAGGATCGTAGTGTAGTCAAGTGTATAAGATTCATTCGAATGTATCATTAGGGTTTGATAATGAAGGAAGCATCTCCTTATATAGAAGACACAATATGAAATGGAGGGATAAGATTGAGAGGTGTAAAAGGAGGTTGGCTATGATTAGAGGGTAGGTAAAAGAAATAATAAAATAATGAAAGGGGTAGGTAGTGTATGAATTAGGAGATGCATGACATGTGTCATGGGTAGAAAAGGTTAATGAATTAATTAAATAAATAAAGATTTATTTAATTAATAGAGGAAGTAGGATCAATTAAATAAATAAGATATTTATTTAATTTTAGGAAAAGGATAATTTAAATAAATAAATGTATTTATTTAAATGAGAAATAAGGCTAGAAGAGGATAAATGAATTAATTAAATAAATAAAGATTTATTTAATTAATAGAAGAATTAAGCTTAGATAATTAAATAAATAAAATATTTATTTAATTAGACTGGACAATTTTAGGTGTGTACAGGTCATATTGAGATCAAGGACACGTATGATGAATTATGCATTGATGGAAATCTGGATAGCAAATATGAGCATATCAAAGTCAAGGGATTGACCGAAGCCCTAACCTACCCGCGAGTCTTCAAACCCCAAAGGGTTAAATTTGTTTTGAGCAGAGTTCATGATTACTTTATGTGGTTAGAGGAGAAACCATTCAAAATCACCAAGGAAATCATCCACTTAATCACCGGATACCCTATTTTTTACCATGCCTGAGCTCAGAAAATGATTTCACAGAAGGAATTGATCACTTTAATCGGAGTTGAATCTGATTGCAGAGGTCTGAAATTAAACAATGTTACAGATGCAGAGCTGAAGTTTGCAATTAGAGTCATAGGTTATTGTTTCTTTCAATCGGCAAGGGAAAACAATGTACCATGTGCTGCTGTTGATTTAGCCTATAAAATTGTGAAGAAAGGTATGAAGATTGATCTATGCAAAGTGTTGTTGAAAAATATTTTTGAAAATCTCAACACCATAACGAAGCCGAAGAAGAACAACTCGGCAAACACACTGAAGTTTGGATCACTTTTGGTATGCATGTTTTTCTATTTTGAGAAATTCTTTCCATCAGTCGGTAATGTAGTTTGGGAGCTACATCGACCAATCACCCATCAAATCAATGACTTCATCAAACAACTAGGTGATAACTTCAATGAGATTATGGATGTTATTTTAGCAAGTTTCAGGAAAATATGCATAACAGGCACAGGATACCACCCCAGTTAGTGGAAAAATATAAGGACAATATATGTTTTGAAGTGGACACCGACTACTGCTATGTCAATGCGGTAGAACTGAGAACTTGATCTTTGCTGCCTATGGGTTATGAGATTGATTTTGACATTACACAGCAGCAGATAGATGTCTTTCTTGCACTGCCAAGGCATGCTACCAAGATCAGATACGATACATATGAAGAAGGTAAAGAAAAAGTCAAAATGAGCATTGTAGTACCAAAGGCTACAAGGAAAGCAACCAAAATGATCAAAGTATTAACAGAGAAATTTGGAGAAGGTTCTTCCTCCACTCTTGTCAAGAGTGATCAATTCATCACTGAGGAGGAATCTGAAGCCTAAGAAGCAGCAATTACATTGAGCACCGAGTTGCCAAAGGCAAAATTTTGACAAGGAAGAAACAGGATACATCACAGGTATCACCTACTCCTCCAGTGAAGTGCCCCAATACTAGATCATCTGCAGTATCACCGAGTAAGAAGCAAAAAAATGTTACAATGCCCAAGGTAACAAAAACTTATAAGAAGTCTTCTCAAAGACTCATTTTAAATAAAGAGTCAAGTGACACCGAATCTGAAGACAAAAATAAATTTCAGATTGTCAAAAGCAAAAAGGAAGATGTACATAGTGTTGATAATTTTTGTGCCAATTTAAAACAATATGGCGGATTTGGGTCATTTAGCTATGTCAAATATGACTCTCGGACAGAAGAAGAAAAGAGGAAAATAGAAGAGTCAGTTGTATGTACACTTCTTAAATTACGATTAGTCCCATTGGAAGTAACTAATTCTCTTCCAAAAGCATTGTACTTACATAGTGATAACAGGTGGAAATATGCTATGGACTTGGAAAAGAAGATGAGAGAAAGAAGTCTGGTAAATCTCTTTCCAGACATGTCGGTAGATGAGATAAGTGAACATCTGAAAAACTACCAAACAAACTTCCTAGTCAAGCAAAGAGCCTTGAAACTGATGAATGGCATTTATCTTGAAGTAGAGAAAGAGACAAAAGAAAAATGGCAAGAAATTTTTTGAATCAAGAGTGCTGATGAGCAAAGTGAAGTTGAAATAGTTGATATCACAGAGCAAGATCCCACTGAAACTATACAACCTGATAAGGATGTCATGGATACCGAGGTACAAGAACAAGAAATGATAGAAGGGAATGCTTATGCCAAACTGGTATCAAGTGAGTCAATTTTGGAACAAGTCAAGTCCTATCCTCCGGTAAGTCAACATGTTTCAACCGAGACACCTCAGGACACTAAACAAGGCAAAGAGGGTCAACAGTCTACCAAAGGAGAAGCTACTTCTCAGACCACTGGGGAACAAACTTCTCAAGCCCCTTCAAGTACTGACAATGTTACAACTGAGACCCCGAGCAAGGATTCACCAAAGGCTACATCTAAGGCTAAAGAAATTGGCAAAAGTGTTGCCTCTACCGAGCAACCTACTGAGGGTGAACAAGCCTCCCAAGCCATTGTATTAGTTCAACCAGTGAAAGCCTCCTCCTCTAAAGAAAAGAAAATGAAAAAGCATAGTTTCAAGTTAGATTTGTCAAAACCAATTGTGTTGCCAAATGTGTTGGTATTTTGGTATGGTTTTGTCATATGTCAACACCTACTAATACACCTACTTTGGAGATCCAACAACATTCACCGGCAAGCAAGTAAATTGTGCAACAGTTACTGGTATATGGTTCACCGACAGAATATATTGTTCACCGGTACCTGGAATGATATGGAAGACACTTGTTAATGTCGAAGACATCATGTGGACACTTTGTTTTGAAGAAATAATCATTGGTACATTCATATTTGTATATTTTCTTTTACCGGCAAATAGGTCTAGGTTATCTAGGGTTACACCGGCAGGTTTATCTTTTCTAGATCAACATGGCACGCTATGGAGATGATTTATTATTGTTGTACATTCATTAAGCTGACATGTTCAATTGGTTATTGCATTGGATATTATATTGTTTGTAAAATGTTTTTATTGTAATATCTTGTAGAGCCAACCTACTAAAATTGGTCTTAGGGTATGGTATAAATGTAAGATCTTATTTGTAAGATCAAGTGTGGAATGCAAAAAAGAATTAAGTGAAGGTATATGCGAGATCAAGCAGGGATATACATGAAGACATCATTCGAAGGTGAAGTTAGGTTTTTGTAGAGCATATCAACATTACACTGGTACTGAATCCAGCATATGAAGATGCTATTCTGAGCAGTACATTCTTATTGGATTTAACCATCCAACTATAGTCAGTGTGACTCCCATTTTGTGATTGAGCAGTGAGCTCTAGGCAATTGGCCTTTCTGCATGTGCAGACCCCATTTATGTACACTTACTATCTGTAGTAGTATCATCTGATTATGGGTAAGGTTTCCCACCATGGTTTTTCCCCTTACAGGGTTTCAACGTACAAATATTGGTGTCATGTGTTGTGGATGACTTTATGTTTATGTTTCATGCATTAATCCTTACCGATATAGCAATTTACTATTAACACTGTCTACCGGCATACTTAACTGGTTTACTGGTATCAAGCATTAAGTTGGTTAACTAGTTTTTGGTTTGAATTTATTAGACAACTGATTTCCCCCCCCCCTCTTAGTTGTCTCCGGGACCTAACAATTGGTATCAGAGCCTAGTCCTCTTTTGCAGAAGTTTAAAAACTTGAGGAGATCCAATGTCTACTAATTATTGCAGGAAGGATAGTCCTAAACTTGATGGAACCAACTATGGGATATGGAAGATCGGGATGGAGACACATCTAAATTGCATTGGTAAAGACATCTAGGAAGTTACAAAGAATGGTTATACTGCTGCTGTAGCTAGTCAGACTGCTCCAACTACCTTAGCTAAAGATGAAAAAAATGATTGCAAAGAAAAAGAAGCACTTTTGAGCGCATTATCAGATCAACAAATCATGGGATTATCAGATAGGTCTACTGCTAAAGCTATTTGGGATCATTTGGAAACACTGAATGAAGGAGATTCCACAGTCAAGATTGTAAAACTTGAAAGCTTCCAAGTCAGGTATGAACATCTGAAAATGGAAGAAGATGAAAGGATTTCTGCTTTTATGGAAAGAGTAAATGAAATTGTTTTGGGTATTAAATGTTGTGGAGGAACTTTGAGTGAGGATGAAATTGTTTCAAAAATCTTAAGAGGTTTGCCACTGGCATATAAGATGAAGGTTACTGCTATAAATGAATTGAGAACAATGCCTAATACATTAGTAACTAGGGATACATTGATTGGAAAACTTTCAGCCTTTGAAATTGAGGAATTCGGTCCTGTTGCTACAATAAAAACTGATTTGGCCTTTAAAGAATCAACATCATCTGCTCCACCATTTGACAAATCAGAATAGAGAGCCTTTTATGCAAGAGAGCTTGAAGAAACCAAAAAGGAGAATGAAGAGCTTGAAGAACTTGAAGCACTATTTGCAAGGAAAATGCCAAAAGGTCCAATTGGAAGTAAGTATGAAGGTAAAGCACCCTTTAAATGTTTTAACTGCAATAAGATTGGTCATATGGCTTCAAGATGCCCTGATAGACATGCTAGACTAAGAGAAGAAGCTAGAAGAACATACAAGCCTAATCCTGAATTTCAGAGATACAGATTTAAAAAGAACAAAGACAAATCTTGTTACATTGCTGATGAAGGTGTGACTGATGATTCTGATGAGGATCCAATAGACAATGGATGGGTTTTTGTTGCTATAACAAAGATCAACCGGCACCTATTGCTCAATCGGTAGAAAAAGCCCTAGCAGCTAAAGTTGAAGCAAAGGATGAATGGATTATTGACTCAGGATGCTCACATCATATGACTAGAGACAAAGGTAAATTCTTGAACTTTCAAGAATTCAATGGAGGTTTAGTAAGATTTGGAGATGACAAAGCCTGTTCAATCAAAGGTAAGGGTTCAATATCTCTTGATGGTAAACATAATACTGACAATGTCTACTATGTTGAAGGATTAAAGCATAATCTTTTAAGTGTTGGTCAATTAGTTGAGAAGGGATTTCAGTTATAATTTAAAAATGGAAAATGCAAAATCATGAATAGAACTGGTTTGGAAATTGCAACTGGTAATCAGACTAGAGGCAATATCTTTCATTTGAATAATAGTGAAAAGGCATGCTTAATTGCACACATAGATGAAAGTTGGTTATGGCATAAGAGACTATGTCATGTAAACTTTGATTGCATGGTAAAAATCAGTACTTCTAAGGCAGTTAGAGATCTACCTAAAATTATGAAACCTCATAATACAATTTTTAAGGAATGTCAATTTGGAAAACAAGTTAGAGCTAGTTTCAAAAGTATTCTAGAAAAATCCAATAATGCTCTTGACTTAATTCACACTAATTTATGTGGTCCAGCTAGAACTAGAAGCTTACAAGGTGATAGATATTTCATGCTAATTATTGATGATTATTCTAGAATGTGTTGGGTTACTTTTCTCAGAGAGAAATCAGAAGCACTTAGAAAGTTCAAACTATTCAAAGCAATGGTTGAAAATGAAACCGGTAAGAAAATCAAATGTTTAAGATCAGATCAAGGAGGAGAATTCACATCTAAGGACTTTAATACATTCTGTGAAGAGAATGGAATCAGAAGATAGTTATCAGCACCTCAGACACCACAACAGAATGGAGTTGTTGAAAGCAAAAACATAACTATCTTGGATGCAGCTAGAAGTATGTTATCAAAAGCAAATCTACCACGTGTATTGGAGAGAGGTAGTTAGCACTATTGTCTATACATTCAACAAAGTTCACATCAAAGGTGAAACAGGTAAGACTCCTCATGAACTATGGTTTGGTAATACTCCTACTCTTAAGTATTTTAGAATTTTTGGAAGTAAATGTTATATTAGAAGAGATGAGTATATTGGCAAATTTGATCCTAGAAGTGATGAAGGAATATTTCTTGGTTATTCATCTAAAAGCAAGGCACATAGATGTTTTAATAAAAGATTGTAGAAAATTGTTGAGAGTACAAATGTAAAGATTGATGAACAATTCAGAGGAACTTCAAGGTATATAGACTCTGAACCGGCAACAAAAATTGTGACAAATGAACCTATAGTGAATCCACCGGTACAGAATGAAGATCCAGTTACCTCGGTATCATCAGATGATTCCATAATAATTGAAGAACAACAGCAAACTAAGACACCCCGGTATGTAAGATTGAATCATTCTGAAGATCAGATAATTGGAAACAAATTTAAAAGAGTTATGACAAGAGGAAGATTGGCAAATGAAGAGGTATGTCTTATTTCTCAAATTGACCCATCATCTATCAATGATGCATGTGAAGATAAATTTTGGATTAAAGCTATGGAAAAATAATTAGGAAAAATTGAGAAGAATAATACTTGGACATTAGTTCCCCGGCCTAAAGATAAAAATGTAATTGGAACTAAATGGGTATTTAGAAACAAACTTAATGAAGATGGTAAGGTTGTCAGAAACAAAGCAAGACTAGTGTGTAAGGGATATTCTCAGAAAGAAGGAGTTGATTACAATGAAACCTTTGCACCAATAGCCAGAATTGAGGCAGTTAGATTATTCTTGGCTTTTATAGCTCACAAGGATTACAAATTTTATCAAATGGATATTAAATGTACATTTTTTAATGGAGATCTTGAAGAAGAAAAATATATTGAACAACCTGATGGATTTTCTTTGACAAATGACAATGATATGGTTTGCAGGTTAAGAAAAGCTCTATATGGATTGAAACAAGCCCCAAGAGCTTGGTATGCAAGGTTGGATAAGTATCTTTTGAAGATTGGTTTTACTAAAGGAAATGCAGATAGCAATTTATACTACAAAGTAACTAATGATGACATCTTGATTATTGAAGTATTTGTTGATGATATAATCTTTGGAGGAGAAGATGGATTATGTAAGGAATTTTCTCTTGAAATGCAGCAAGAATTTGAAATGTCTATGATTGGAGAAATAAAATTCTTTTTAGGTTTGCAAATTTCTCAGACCGATAAAGGTATATTTTTGAGTCAATCCAAGTACTTGAAAGAATTACTAAAGAAATTTGGGATGGAGAAATCTAAACCAGTAAGCACACCCATGACTACAAATGAAAAATTATCTCAAAGGGATGAATCTACACCTGTTAATCCAACTAGATACAAATCTATGATAGGAGGTTTACTGTATTTGACACAAACCAGGCCTGATATTATGAATGCAGTATGTATTGTTTCTAGATTTCAGAGTAATCCTAGGGAAAATCATGAATCAGCAGTGAAAAGGATTTTTCGGTACCTACAAGGCACAATAAATCTTGGATCATGGTATCCTAAAGATGAAAACTTTGATCTATGTGCATACACAGATGCAAATTGGGCAGGATATATAGATGATAGAAAGAGCACCACTGGAGGAGCATTCTTTCTTGGAAAGAGATTAGTCTCTTGGTTGAGTAAGAAACAGAGTTGTACATCTTTATCAACAACAGAATCAGAATATGTTGCAGCAACAACTAACTGTACACAAGTATTATGGCTTAAGCAAATGTTGAAGGACATAAAGGTAAAATGAAAGGAACCTATTACTATATACTGTGATAACACTGCAGCAATTGATATATCTAAGAATCCGGTATTACATTCTAAAACAAAACATGTTTCTATCAAACTAAATTTTCTAAGGGAAAAAGTTGAAGAAAAGGAGATAAAACTAGTTTATGTGAATACTAAAGAACAACTTGCAGATATTTTTACAAAACCTTTGCCTAAGGAGACTTTTGAGTATCTCAGAGATCAGCTTGGAGTCATACCTCCATAGGTAGAGACTTAGATAGTTGATGATTGTCATCAATCGACAGAGTTAAAAAGACAAATCTTTTATTCCGATATTTGATGAGGAAGCTACTTCTCAGGGGGAGTAGTTGGTATATTGAATTGGTTGGTATTTTGTATAAACTTGACTTTTTGTGACTTTGGCATTTGATGTCAAAGGGGGAGAGATATCTATGGAAAAACACATTATCTTTTTTGGGGAGAGATTTTGAAAAACACATTTGAGAGATTGGTATTCTTACTCCCAGGGGGAGAAATAGAGATTGTTGGTTTTTGTATTTGGCATTTCTGTTTTGGCACTTTGATGGTTTTTCCATCTTGTGTTGCCATCAATGCCAAAGGGGGAGATTGTTGGTATTTTGGTATGGTTTTGTCATTGATGTCAACACCTACTAATACACCTACTTTGGAGATTCAGCAACATTCACCGGCAAGCAAGTAAACTGTGCAACAGTTACTAGTATATGATTCACCGGCAGGATATATTGTTCATTGATACTTGGAATGATATGGAAGACACTTGGTAATGTCAAAGACATCCTGTGGACACTTTGTTTTGAAGAAATAATCATTGGTACATTCATATTTGTATATTTTCTTTTACCGGCAAATAGATCCAGGTTATCTAGGGTTACACCGACAGGTTTATCTTTTCCAGATTAGTATGGCACGCTATAGAGATGATTTATTATTGTTGTAAATGAATTAAGATGACATGTTCAGTCAGTTATTGCATCGGATATTATATTATTTGTAAAATGTTTTTATTGTAATATCTTGTAGAGCCGACCTACTAAAATTGGTCTTAGGGTATGGTATAAATGTAAGATCTTATTTGTAAGATCAAGTGTGGAATGCAAAAAAGAATTAAGTGAAGGTAAATGCAAGATCAAGCAGGGATATACATGAAGACATCATTTGAAGGTGAAGTTAGGTTTTTGTAGAAGCATATCAGCATTACATCGGTACTGAATCTAGCATATGAAGATGCTATTTTGAGCAGTACATTCTTATTGGATTTAACCATCCAACTATAGTCAGTGTGACTCCCATTTTGTGATTGAGCAGTGAGCTCTAGGCTGTTGGCCTTTCTGCATGTGCAGACCCCATTTATGTACACTTACTATCTGTAGTAGTATCATCTGATTGTGGGTAAGGTTTCCCACCTTGGTTTTTCCCCTTACATGGTTTCCACGTACAAATATTGGTGTCATGTGTTGTGGATGACTTTATGTTTATGTTTCATGCATTAATCCTTACCGGTATAGCAATTTACTGTTAACACTGTCTACCGGCATACTTAACTGGTTTACCGGTATCAAGCAATAAGTTGGTTAACTAGTTTTTGGTTTGAATTTATTAGACAACTGATTCACCCCCCCCCCCCCTCTCAGTTGTCTCCGGGACCTAACAAAATGTAGACATATCCAAATTAAAAGGGCAAGCACTTATTGAATTTGGTGAACTATGCAAAGCCAAAGCAGAACAAGAGAAACAAATGGCTATTCAAAAGAAAAATGGAGTACTTCAGAAGGTAAACGCACTATTGACAGAAATGCTACATGAAGCTACAGTGAAAAAAGATGCAGCCATCCATATTCAACTGGATGAACTCCTCAATAAGATCGAGACATCTGGAGTAGATGCATCTGAATACCTGAGCAAATTGAAGGACAAAGAGCTCACTGCAAAAATGATTAAAGAGGTACAGAAAGCCATTGCTATCGGTAAATTAAAACTTGTCAAATTTATTGTTGAGTTGTCCCCTCAAACCAAGCACATTCTTTATTTATTAAAGAAACTTTGTACATTTTCTTTATTCATTAAAGATATCAAGAATAAAACAGAAGTGATTGAGAAAGAGATCACTGATCTCTCCAATAAATTGACCACTGAGCCCAATTCTATTTAGAATTTCTATACAAAGTTACAAACGCTCATGGCTCAACAATTGGAACTTATGAATGAAGAGCACAAAATAAGGATGGACATTATGACTCTTTAGCCTTATTCATTCTACACTTGTCCTCCATCCAAGAACAGATCAACAAGGCTAACTCCTTATCCACTCAGCTAGAGGGAATCACTTTAGATGGTCTAATTTCACTATTAGCTGATATTACAACTCAGAATTCACTCATGGATAGTGTCAAGGATGCACTCTTTGTCGCTCTCACCGATGCAAGAACAAAGTATAAATCCATTTTTGACTAGTTGCCTCCACCGAATGGTAACTAGTTTTGATGTTTGTCAAAAAGGGGGAGTATAGTGTATACAAGAGGAGTATACCGAGCAGATCAGCATGTTCAAGTATATAGATAATTTTGACAGGGGGAGCAGTGATCACCGAGCAGTGAACCGAGCAGTTAATATAGAATATTGATCATAGCGCATGCATAATTAGAGTTATGTACAATATATTGATAAGGGGAGTATATCTGAGTATATTATTTTATTGACAATTGTATATACTGTCAGTTTAGTCAAATTTTGTAAGTATATAGATTTTTTAAGTTATGACTTTGAAAGAAGTTTTGTTAAAGATTTCAAAACTAATGTCAAAAGGGGAGATTGTTACTTTTTACTAAGTTGTCATTAGTTTTATGTCCAAAGTCATTCTATATACTCTAGTCGGTTATTACTACCGAAATATTCAGTCGGTAAGCATAGAGCAGTCGGTTATAGAAGTTACAAGTCACAAAGTTTAGTATACACCGAGCTGTCTACCGAGTAACGTTCTATGACTACCGAGCAACAAAGATGGTATACCAATTTAATACACACCGAGTAAAACGTGTTACTAGATTCATTGAACCTGGACACATATGTGGAAACGTGTTACAAGATCGAGGAACAGGGAACCATTATAACATAGGAAATTGCACCTTAAGATTTTGTATGATTTTGAGGACATCTATCCAATGAAATAATTTGTATGGTTATTCATTCGATGAATCATGTTTGTAAGATCGAAGCATGAATAAGATCACCGTTACAAGAGATATATTTATACAACACGAATTGAGGATCAAATATATGTGTGTGAAGCAAGACATATGTGAAAAGCAAAATCATGGGAAAGCACTGAGTGTTATGACTGTTACAATTGACAGAGATACACAGAGGTCACCAAGAAGGATTTCAAAGAACAGTCAAGGAACAGAGTAAACAGAAAGGTTTACCAAGTTAATTTATGGTTTACCGAGGTATGCTATAAGCAAAGTAATTTCATTTTGAGCACATAGAATCTGCTTTAACATTTTAGATGTGAAGTTGCAGATATTTTGTAAGATTTTGATTGTAATATTTTGAGTTGTAAGAGCAGGGTAAAAGACTCTAACAAAGTCTATAAATTGTAAAGCCTTTAACCAGGTGCAACATTTAGAATAAGTGTTGTAAAATCCTTTAGCAAGGTAGATCTAAAGATCTTGATACTCCTAACAGGGTAAG